>NC_049986.1:10042383-10149914 GCF_000003815.2 Branchiostoma floridae | reverse complement strand
AGAGCCTAGAGACACAGCTGGAGAGTTACTTTAATCATGACTTCAGCGAAGCAAAGGAGGACAAAAAAGAGATGTCCATGGAAGACAGACGGTTCATGGAAATAGTCGAGGAAGAAACCAAGAAGTCGGGTGACCACTATGAGGTTCCTTTGCCGTTCAAGCGACCCAACCCAGCCATGCCGAACAACCGCCCACTAGCCGTACAGCGGTTGAAGCATTTACAAAGAAAGCTCTCAAAGGATGTAGACTTCAAAAAGGACTACGCTGACTTTATGGAGAACATCATTGAAAAGGGATATGCAGAAAGAATACCACCAGACGAGAATGAAGGACCACAACATGAGACTGAAAATGCTACGGTGTGGTACATACCACACCACGGCGTGTACCACCCACAGAAGAAGAAGATTCGAGTGGTGTTTGACTGCGCCGCGGAATATGCAGGAACGTCCCTAAACCAACAGCTGCTGCAAGGCCCAGACCTGAACAACACTTTGGTGGGAGTCCTGACTCGGTTCCGGCAGGAACCTGTAGGTGTCATGGCAGATGTAGAATCCATGTTCTCACAGGTGAAAGTACCAGAGAAGTACAGGGACTACCAAAGATTTCTTTGGTGGCCAAGAGGCAACTTAGACGAACCGCCTGAAGAATATAGGATGACAGTACACGTATTTGGCGCGACATCATCGCCCAGTTGTGCTGGTTTCGCGTTGAAGAAGTTGGCTGATGACGGAGAGGGCCAATATGCTAAAGGAGTATTGGACGCAATCCGAAACAACTTCTACGTAGACGACTTGCTTAAATCTACCTCCACAGTTAAAGAGGGAGGAGACTTAGCAGAGGGCATGCGAGAAGCATGTAAAGATGGAGGATTTAGACTGACCAAGTGGGTCAGCAATCAACCTGAGGTTATAGACAGTGTCCCACCGACGGAAAGGGCAAACGAGGTGAGGATGGATCTAGACCACAGTCACACGGCTGTAACAACAGAACGAGCACTAGGGATGCTGTGGCACGTCCAGTCAGATACACTCGGCTTTCGTGCAGTCAGGCGTGAGAAGCCAGCAACGAGAAGAGGAATCCTGTCTGTAGTCAGCTCCTTCTATGATCCCCTTGGGCTAGTAGCTCCTGCACTTCTGCCACCAAAGAAGATACTACAAGATCTGTGCAAGGCAAAGTTGGACTGGGACGAGGAAATCCCAGATAAGGATCTCAAGGTCTGGCGTCAATGGGAAGCTGAACTACCATTGTTGAGTAGTAGTTTCATGGTAAGCAGATGTGTCAAACCGGTTGATTTCGGAATCACTACATCAGTACAGCTCCACCACTTCTCTGATGCGAGTGAGCAGGGGTACGGAACCGCCTCGTACCTGCGTATGACGAATCAACAGGGCAGAGTACACTGTGCGTTGCTAATGGGCAAAGCCCGCGTCGCACCATTGAAGGCTATCACTATACCGAGATTGGAGCTAAACGCGGCGGTAGTAGCGGTGAGAGTAAACCAGATGATCCAAAGAGAGTTGGACATCAAGATAGACAAGACTTTCTTCTGGACGGACAGCACCACAGTATTGCGATATATTAATAACGAGCAAACGAGGTACCACACATTCGTGGCCAATCGGCTAACGACAATAAGAAACGCCAGCGATACGAAGCAGTGGCGTTATGTCGAATCGAAAAGGAACCCTGCAGACGATGCGTCGAGGGGACAAGACATCCAGAAGTTCGTGGAGAACGACAGATGGGTAAAAGGACCATCCTTCCTATGGTGCCCAGAGAGTGAATGGCCGCAGATGCCAAATGGACTTGAACAGCCGCCGCAACGAGACCCTGAAGTTAAGGTGAACGCCATTGAATTGGAACAGGCAGAAACGCAGAGTCCCATGGATGCGCTGATAGCGCACTATTCAAGTTGGCACCGTCTCAAGAAAGCAGTGGCCTGGATCTTAAAGGTAAAGGAAGCACTCAAGCAAAAGAGTAATAAGCAGGGGAGCAAAACTACAGTGAACGAGCGACTCTCAACAAGAGACCTCAAGACAGCAGAAGCAGAAATTGTAACACATGTGCAGCGTAAGCACTACAGTGAGGAAATGGCAGCCCTGCAAAGTCAGGGATTCGTGAAGACCACCAGCTGTGTGTACAGGTTAGACCCCATGGTAGACAAAGAGGGTATACTGCGTGTGAGAGGACGACTGAGCCACTCCTCTCTAGCACAGGAAGCGAAACACCCTGTCATTCTGCCTAAAGAATCAGAAGTGGCAAAGCTGATATTGAGAAGCATCCACGAAGAACATGGTCACATGGGACGGAACTATGTGATCTCTAAATCAAGAGAACGGTACTGGATACCGCAAGTGAATGCCTTAGTTCGAAGATTAAATAAGAAGTGTGTAACATGCAGACGACTGCGTGGCAAGACAGGCAAGCAACAAATGGCCGACTTACCCTCAAGTCGTCTTACTCCAGATGAACCACCCTTCACCAGAGTAGGAGTGGATTACTTTGGGCCAATCGAGACAAAACGAGGGCGTAGCATAGTAAAACGCTACGGCGTTGTGTTCACCTGTATGAGTAGCCGAGCCGTACACACAGAGAAGGCTGATTCATTGGATACAGACTCCTGTATCAATGCTCTGCGCAGATTCATCTCACGAAGAGGTCAGGTAAAAGAGATGTGGTCAGACAATGGGACCAACCTGGTAGGTGCCAAAGCTGAACTGCAAAGAGAGCTAAAGATGTGGAACCAGGAAAAGATTAAGGACACCTTATTGCAGAAGGAAATAGACTGGAAGTTCAGTCCCCCCACAGGATCGCACTTTGGCGGAGTTTGGGAGAGACAGATACGCACGATAAGACAGGTGCTGAATGCAATCGTGAAGAAACACACACTAGATGACGAAGGGTTACACACTCTGTTGTGTGAAGCAGAGAGCATAGTAAACGGAAGACCTTTGACAACAACCAGCAACGAGGTGAACGACTTAGAAGCTCTGACACCCAATCATCTCCTAAACATGAAGATGCAGACCACTTTGCCGCCAAATCTGACCGACAAGAACGATTTGTATGCGCGGCGTCGATGGAAGCAAGTACAGTACTTAGCAAGTCTATTCTGGCAAAGATGGTCGAAAGAGTACATGGCATCACTGCAAGAACGTTCCAAATGGGGAACACGGCAGCGAGACTTGGCAGTAGGAGACATCGTACTTCTGAAGGACGAACAGTCACCAAGAGGAGTGTGGCCATTAGGAAGAATCGTACAAGTGATGCCAGGCAGCAGAGGACTTGTGAGACGTGTTAAAGTCAAAACGCAACATAGCGTGTTGGAGAGGCCAGTCGACAAACTATGTCCTCTCTTGGAAGAAGACCAGAGCACAACCTGAATTCCAGGAGGACCATCATTGGACTTGAAGCAGTTTTATTAGTCTCAAAGACTTGTAATGCATGTAACAACAACGTAGTGAACTAGGCAAACCTACATGGACTTCAGTGAAAGTTATTGCATGCTGTTTCTACTAACAATAAGTTTATGAGTATAGTTATTGTGTATACAGTAGGGAAGTTGGCTTGGTAGTTAAAGTAAAATTGCCTCACGGACAATTTGGGGGCCAGTGTAAGCGCCAACATTCCTGTATTTAAACTTGCCGCCTTAAAATAGGTTAGGTAGTCAATTTGAATAAGTTTCCCGCCAAACACACATGCCAACCACCCCGGGGGAAGCAAATCACCACTCCCCAGAAGTCACCCGGGCAGAAGGAAGTCACCCGCGCAGAAGGAAGACAGAGGGCAGAAAAGGCCTGGAGATCAACTCTAGGAAAATTGGGCCTGGTGGAGATCAACCCCAGGAAACTTAGGCCTGGAGATTATTTCTCCAGGAAATTTAGGCTTGGAGACAAGTGTACTCCAAGAAGAAGAAGAAGAAGAAGAAGAAGAAGAAGGCATCAGAGGACAGTCAGCCAGTAGCCGGGAGACCAGACTAAGTTTTACGATTAAGAGCTCACCTTGGAATATACAAGAACTGAGGAGAATCACAGGACACAGGAATTCACTGAGGACACAACAAGGGACCCACTTAAGAAGATTCGGACAAGGGGATAAAAACAGAACTTTCCAGTTTAGTTGGCGGCCTTTGTACAACTACTAACACTGCTAGATTAAACCGTCAAAACGTAAGTCTGCGAGTGCGCGTCCCCTCTCTCAAGACTCCTCAGCAAAGACAAGGTGAGTTCAGTCAAAACATTCTCTAGACCCCGACCCTGGCTGAAGCGCTGAGAGTCAGCGCGCTTACACATGTCGTTTGCTTTTGACAAGTGCACAGGGGTAATTCGTATTCGATGTTATGACACGATTCAAAAGATAAGTTTAGGAGAGGTACCTAGCATCCGATCTTAATTTGATTTCCTGATTTTTTTGTGTGTTATGGATGGGTCTGTGATCATCACCTTGCACGATGTTTTCTTACGTGTTTAACACTGACGTATCAGAGGATGGTTCTGACGGGACCACGTGGTTGGGGACCCCCGATCGTGACAAGACATTTATTACTCTGACGGGTCTCTGAACACCAGGTTGGGCTGCTTGAGGGGTAGGGACAATATGTCGTCTGCAGTGAACCATGGACTTGAACCCTTGCCGAAACTCTTTCAGGGTCCAGGTGTAAATGATGGGATTGACTGCGGTGTTGCAGTAAAACATGGCAAAGCTGATGAAGAAGACAGCTTTTGGGAGAAAGGTAGCAAAGAAATCTGCGTAATTCACAACAACAACCGGACAGGTCAACGTGAGAAAAGCGAAGAAGATGTAGAACATGTGTTTTGTACGCTTCACCGCCTGCAGGGACACTTGCTGGGGGCTGTGGCCGAGATGCTGGCCGATGGCCATGGTACTCTTCCGCACGTGCAGGTAGATTCGGGCGTAGAACGCAGATATGGCGAACGCTACAACCCAGTACAGGGACAGGACGACATTTTGGAAAAACAGTACACTTGCCGGGTCTTCGTGCGATAACTGACACATTTGTACATGCGCGTCCCATCCCAAACTGCCATATATACCTGTCACAGCCGGAAACATGATCAGAGTGCCGGTCAACCATGACCCAACCACCCAGAGGAATGCCTTGACAGGACCGAATAAGCGCTTGTAAGTGGCTAGTGAGAGCACAACGTGCACATACCGGTTAAAGGCAATGAGGGCACAGGATAACATTGACTGTAACAGGCTAAAAAGATTCAGAAAGCCTATGAAGGCACAACAAGCTTCCCCACAGTTCGGTAGGCCGGTCATCGTAGACGAGATGATCAGGGGAATGATGACGGCAGACGTTACCAGGTCCCAGATGCTGGTGTTCAGGATGAAGGCGTTGTTAGTGGAGCGAACCTGTCAACGTAAAGTAGTAAACATTGGTAGTCCGGACGAATAAATTCATTTATGCAAATGTAGGCGAATTTATCGATATTAGTGTTAAAATTCTAATTCATTAATGCAAACTTATTTTGTAATTTATTCAAATCTAGTCATAACTACATTAAAAGATTAATGCAAATTTATACAAATGTATTCTTGAGTACTATATGTACACATGTATTCACAACAATGGAGTATGGTGTTGATAAATAATGATAATAATAATAAAGTCCATCATGAATTCATTATCATGTAAAATACTTTTATAAGGACGAATAATTCTATTTATGCAAATTTATGCAGATGTATGAAAATTTATCGATATATATATATATATAAGTATCAAAATTCTAATTTATTAATGCAAACTTATCAAGTGTCACAAACGAATGGCAATGGATGCCTCCTGAAACGCCTGATCGTTTCCAAAATCATAATTTGTATGTGAATGAAAAGGTTAGCTTGAGAAGGCCTCGATAGATTGTCTTGATCTTCGGTATGTATCAATCCCGGTCATTGTAAGGCCGGGAAATTATCAGATTCTAAAGGTAGGGTCACACCTGCGTATATATTTAAGTCCGTATGAGGCGCGCATGGGAGTATTTGCCTCCACCAGGCTCCACAGGTCGTTGGAAAAATAATAGAAATTGGACAAACGTAAACAGGTAACATGTCAGACGAGTTATCTGGGTCGCTAACGATACTTCTCGGTCAGCTCGGGTAACTTAAGGCCTGTGATTCGATGGAGCTCCCTGGGAGTAAAAAAGGGCGTGGCCCCGCAAGGTTACCAGGGCGATGGAACCGAACATGAATTTCGAACCACTCCGTGACCGTAGGTGACCTGCGGGACCGCCAAGTTTTCAGAACGATCCAATGTCATAATGTAACGTTACATTGCGAAAACAGGAACTCACTATGTATGGGGCACACTAACTACTTTTGGAAAGACGCCTAAGTGCTAACCGTATTACGTATTGATGAAGTATTCATCAAATATTGAAATAATTGTGATTAAGTATACAAGGTCCCCGAGGAAGCCGCATAATGGTAAACATACGGTCAAAACAGTATTATTGCTGACAAATTTAGTGTATTTTTATGTATTACCACTTGTTTGTTAAAACTGTCCGCGGCTATTTTGTTTTTGTTTAAGAGTATTTTCACTGGAGGTCATTTTTAACGGAAAATTAGGAAAAAAACAATCTTTTTGCTCTTTTTGGCCTTAAAAAGTTAAGATTCCTTCACTTTAAGCAAAATAGCCGCGACAAAATTAATCTAAAGGAGGTAAGCTCTTATCTTGATGAATATAAAGGCTAAATGTGCTGTCCTCGCCAAGGCTTGGACATCTGAAGTGAATGATGTTTTTTTTTACCAAAATGTGTATTTCTAACCCCAAATTCCATCGATCCACATAAAAATCTACCAGTGTCTAGTACATTTTAAACTGTTCAAGCATTGTGTGATACGACTACGCGACAAAAAGTTATGAGGATTTAAGTGTTCTAACATAGCTACACGCGTGTCACATGCCTTAAGTTACCTGAGAGCTAACTCATCTGGCATGTTATGTATCTATATTTGTCCAATTTGTACTATTTTTCCCGCGGCCTGTGGAGCCTGGTAGAGACTAAAAGCGCCATACGCACCTCAAACGGACTTGAATATATACGCATGGGTGACCCCACCTTAAGCACTGTAGCGGGCTTGTTACAGTACTGCAGAGGGACTTCCGCTCTTGATTTCTTTGATTCTGGACTTGCTCAGATGGTCGTGATTTCTTGACATTTGGATAGCTTTCGTTGACGGGATGTGAGATGATCGTAAAGACATACCTTCTTGAACAGGCAGAAGGCCAGGATGACAGCAGCGTTGCCAATGGTCCCGACCATGCTAGAGATGCCCAGCAGTCCAACCAACAGGCCGTCTTCCCATTGGAACTCATAGACCATGTCCAGAGGTGACTTCAGTCCTGAAAAAGTTCAACACTTTCCTGCCAGGTGAATGATAACAGATATCTAAAAAAATCAAAAGCAAACATAGCGCTAGTTTACCTTAATTTATCCGAGGGGTAACCTAAATTTGTACGAAAAGGGTGTCTAGCGATATCAAGTCGACGTGCGGTGATTTCAAAATGCAATATTTCAATTTATTGCACCGTCCGTCAACTTCACTAGATATCTCCAAAGAGGTTCCTTGACATCTATAAATACACAGCGTTCACTCTACTCATCTGTTCGGCAGTGTAGAGATCTCATACGGTGCAAACATAATCTATTGGTGGAATTCTCTAAATAACTTGAGACGTACCTGGTGGTGTGTCATTGAAGAAAATTGTGTCGTTGGAGAACCACGTTTCTCCAAAGAATGTCGTGTCTCTGAGAAAACTTGAGTTGTTAAAGAAGTTTGTGCTATTGAAAGACACATTATCCTTGGTACGGGTAGTGTTGGTCCAGGTTGTGTTGCAGAGTGAGTAGACATCAGTGTCAGTTTGTGTTCCCACCGAAAGAGCTCGGCCAAGTAGCACAGCTGTAAGAATGCATTATAAGAAGATCGTCAATAACTGCAGAGTAAGTACAATGTAGGGCTAATAGCCTTAGGATTAGTTTTTATCCCCAAACATATACATGTCTCTGTCGGGGTCAAACTCACGACCTACAAATGTACTAATTACAAAGCGAAGATGGCAGACGTCAAAGTCGTCAAAGTTTAGTTACTACACTCAACGACTATAGTGCCGACTTGAAGATCTGTCTTTCCTATAACATTTTGGTCCAGATTAGAGGCTTTTTATGGTAGAAGAAACAGGTAGAGTGTGAGCTTTCCCAGTCGGGTGAAAATTTGTTCAGTTTGCATTTTTGGGGCGTAAGGACTGAGCTGAGTTGTGTGGTTGGGTGTTCACACAGCGCGGATGGATATAGTAGGAATAAAGGTCAAAGGTTAGGTTTTGTTTTGAAAGTTTAACTGCTGTTGGGGTTTGAGCTGGCCAACTTATTGATCCATATTTGATCCATATGGCTATCAAAGCAAGAGGATTGCTATTAGATTACCTTGCGGGGCCACGTACACACAACGTACAGAGAATCCCGTTAAATCGACCACACCTACACTAAGTGCAAATCAAAGACAAAGGATCCGATGAGCGTTTTTATGATATCGATAGTTTGTTTTGACATCCTGAAAATGATATTTGCACCTGCTATCAAATCACGCAAGATTAAAGCCACCCAAAATATCAGTACAAAAATGACAAGAAAATACAATATAATTTTCCTTAATACTAGTACTACTTGATCAGAAATAAATCCACAGGGATAAAGTTGCGCTACCATAGGCTCAATTGCTTTCAACCGAGGCAACATGCAAAACCTAGCCCAATACTATTTTCTTTCATTCTGGAAATGCCATTAAACCTGGATGCAAGAAAGAAAGAAATGATATACACATATTTTTGACGCAGCAATCCGTATCAACATAACGTATTAGGATGCATAAGCTGGAATCTTTAACTGTTATCCATATAACATATTCCTTAGTTGGTAGCAATTTATCAGATGGTAGTTTTCAACTAGTCTTGAGACCATATTGTACCGGGAGTTTACCGCTTTCTCCACGGTGCAAAGAGCACTGTCCGCCCGCCAATTCCAACAGCTGCAAATCGCGCCGGGGAATTATTATTTTGAAATTTTGCTCAGCCACCCTTATATACTACCTTAAGGGGTTGGCAAAGTAACAGCATGCACTAACTCTTAAGGCACCATTATGACCCATTTTTCGTGGATTTCATGAACGATGACTTGCATACCCTTTTATGATTTTTAAACCGGGGTCGCCTGCCATGATTTGAATTTTCGACGACATTGAAACAACTCACGAAATTTGAGCGATGTCTAGTCTCACTCGAAAATTTCCTGGATCGCAACTTTTTGTTTCAGACGGAGCGCTAGCGCTGATTCGCAATTTTCAACATCGGTTGAGGTCAACTAGAGCTCTTAAGTCGGAGAAGATTGGTTTTCCAACAACAATTTAAGAAAGATTGCGGATACGTATCTAGCACCTGAGATTTGACAAAACGCTCAAAATCAAATTTCATTATAAAAAGCCGTAATATTTTTGCGCTTGGTGTGTTTGGTTGTCTTTTTAGTCATACGTTTTGCATAATATTTAGTCGAGGGTAACACAAATTCAATGTAGAACGCAGCTATCCTGCCGACATATACCGCACTCTAGTGAAATACCCCTCTAAAAAAATAGCGAATCAGCGCTCCTACCGTAGAAAAGAATTGTCGCCAAGAAGTCTGCGAACGAGGCTAGACGATGCCCATTCTTTCCGAGAACGTTTTGAACGTATGTCGTATAGTATACTGTGTTACCTTGTAAATAATAAAGCAGCAGGGCGGCGGTCGAGCTTCGGCGACTCATCCTTCGCGATGGCTTGACTGGTCAACCGCTCAGAAAACACTGCTAAACATCTTAAGCGTCCAGTAAATACCCGACGCTATTATACGCTTAAAGCTAGCTCTATGGCAACGGTTCATCCTTTCTGACGCAGTTGCTGACCTATTCCGATGATGAGCACGCACTTTCGAAAGACCGACCGAAGTGCTGTGGTAGTTGAACACAGCTGGACTCGAGATTAATAGATGTGACAAGACTTTGCAAATGGTTAAAGGTGAATGTCTGGGGTATTTCTTTTCGAGCTTTATAGAATTAGAATTCAAAGACTTCAAAATCTATGAGCGATAGATGAAGATATATTTTCTGTGCCCTGGGCACTAGAATGACCATCATAAACTATTATAGACACTCTCTTTGCCAGGACCCTTGAAAGCTCAATTGCCCCCCCCCCTCTCCTAGACATAAAAACAAACAAACAAACGGATTGACAAATTATGGGGGTTCCGCCATTTTGCTGACAGGCAGAATAAACATACGTTGTTGTTGTAGAAAAATGCTAGCTCTTTACACCCAACACTGAAGTTAAACTATAGGGGCTCAGCCCATCTAAATTTTCGAACGAACTCCGTCGACCTTGTTCACAGAACGAATAACCCTCTCTATCTCCAGCAGTGGCGTCAGGAACACATCATTTTTGCAGGAGGGGGTCACAAGTATCAGAAAGTCTATGTCGCCCCCCGTCTCTACTGAGGGTGTGACGGTGGGCTTTGATGTACACTGCCTTCTCACGACTCACGCAAAGAAATCCTGTTCTGTATCTTAGATTCTAACTTTGTCCAAATTAAAGAAATAGAATGTCCTGGGGACTGTACGTTGCGACACCTCCGAGTTGACAGAGCTAGGACGCCGATGTTCGACGAACCTAGTTTTCAGTGCACGTTCTGTCTCACCGATGTATGCTTCCTTACATGGGCCTTTAATAGTTTGTGCCCTCGACACGCGATGTGGTACGCCACTCAACATCCACTTTCTTTTGGTGTTTTATCCTTGGATGCCACTAGGAGTGGTGTACCACATCACGTACGTGTCAAGGACAAACTAGTAAAGGCTAGGGCTGGGTACCGGTACAGAAAATCCAGGTCCGGTTCAGGTCCAGAGAATCAGGTCCAGGTCCGGACCTGAACCTGAACCTGATTCAGTGTGTGAAGGCATGTGAATGGACGATACTCAAAACAATGGTCCATTTCGCTACTAAGAGCCTGTTTTGTGGAGTATTTGACTCCCATTGGCGTTCAAAAATCCTAGAAGACTAGCTGCCTCTGTACGATTAACTGAAAACGTGGTAGAAATGACTGTAAACTCTGCTCTGCTTCGCTCTTGTTATTTTCCTCGACCGGTAAGCCCCAAAACGCGTGAATTCCTGATCATATAATCTGTTTAATTTCTAATAGGTCCAACATCCGGTCCACCGATTTTTTTCAGGTCCGATTTTTCCGGACCGGTACAATAATAAAAACCGGATTTGTACCGGTACAGTCAGTCAGTCATAGCATACGGTGTATTACACATTTACAGCACACCGTACCGGTACTCAGCCCTAGTAAAGGCCCATGTTAGGAAACATACATCGGTGAGACAGAGCGTGCACTGACAACCATGGCCTGGTTTCTCGATCAGTGGGTGCATGAGGTGAGAGCAAAGACGTTAAATAACACCCTTGGTGAGGGGTTAGGCGGCCATAGATGAGGGGTTAGGCGGCCATATACATCAGGGCACTCCAGTCATTACTAAACAGAGGCGGTGAGCGAGGGCGATATAAACTTCCTGGGAGGTTTGACCAGTTACTGACGTCACGTATACACAAGATCACGTGTCAAAGTAACTTGTTTGTAACTGTTGTTTGTTTACGTTTGCAAGTGATTGGTCATTTATGATTCAGAAGACAGCAGTGGCCGTTGAAAATTTGAACCTATTTGAATTTGTACCTAGTTTGTGTTTTTGAAAAGAAAGTTCACCGTACTATAATATTCGCAGTGACTTTGAGTTCACGGTGAAGCGGTCATCGTTGCCACAACCGCGAACACAAAAGAAACGCGACCATTTCTGTATTGACAATATCAAATTCCCGCTTTAATTAGACTGAGTGCGAATCTGAAGAATTATTCAAATTTCCCGCCAAGTCCACCTCACTTCCCATGATCCTTAGCGGTACCTCAGCCCGCCACGAACGACTTACTGCGCATGTGCGTCAGATCCTGACGAAAAAGAAGAAGATCGAGAAATAGTGAGATACTTTCGTGCGTTTTGGCCCTTTCTTTGAGTCTGTGAAACTACTTAAAGCTGAAGAAGGGACGGACAACACCCAAAGAACCTTAGGAGGACGGAGCAGCAAGGTTCCACGCCGTTGGTGTGATAAAAATCGGTAAATCATTACGCTTTTGTCGCCTGGTGTGTCGTTGTTGTGGGGAGGGGGGCGGAAAAATATTTTCTTTTCGAAGCCATAATAAATGGCTAGTGTTTAGGTTTCTCAAAAGTACTTGATCGATACGTTTTTGCCTGTCGTTAAGCACAGTTTTTAGAGTACGTAGGGCATAGAACTACTAGTAACTTAGGCATGTTTATATTTTCTGAACTGATTTGAACAACAATATTTTTAGATTTATGAATGGGTAACTTCATGGCACTTGGAGTCCAAGGTGGACTTGGAACATGAAAATTATTGTTATGGTAAATCTTTTAGAATAATAGAAACATATGAGCAGACAAGACTTTGATGTCCATAACTGTCTCGCCCAAGAATGTGGCACTGTGATGTCATTGTCATTGATCTGACATTATTGATTTAGCATGATATTTACTGCATAAATTGATAAACCCCTGCAATTTATGAAAATTATGAAGATAATTTTTCATATGTAGTCAAACTAGATGAATCTCATGTTTTGATGCTACTGTTTGAAAATACTTAATAGTATACATATAGCATTTCTCTGCTTAGCACTCAGCATTCGGGAAAGAGTATGGAAGTTGAACACACACCACTACCAGTGGACTAGCCCCCTGCTGTAGTGATTGCGTTGTGTGTGGCCCAGGGCTAACGAAACAGAGATGGGCACCGCCCTATGCGCCAGAAATGGGCACTGCCCTTTGGCGCGGGAAGGGTTTAACTTTTAACTTTAATATAGCATTATATATATATATATATAGCCTCATAATGTTGCTTGTATCATAGATAGTATTACAGATAGTACAATCGCTAGTAAACAGATAGTCTCAATATCTTACGTTCTCCGTATCTTGTGTTGTCTGTCTAAGCCAGTTCGAAAAACATGCCCACTTGTATCAATAAACGTAATGTAACCGTTTAAATTGTTGACTGTATATTGTATGTATATACAATCGTTCTTTGTTTGCAAAGCCAATAGAAGAGAATGTTTTAAGGCACTATCACCAGTTCAGTTCAGGTCAGTCACAAACACTATCACCTGTAACTAACAAAACATGCGCACTGCTATTAATCCCCGTCAAGGGGGCTGAGCAGTAGAAAAGAAGAAGAAGTAGAAGAAGAAGAATATTGAATGTATACAGTTACCCTTGAGAATAGAAGAAGAAGAAGAATATTGAATGTATACAGTTACCCTTGATACTATTAATAGCCTCAGGCTAGTATTTCTTATAGCTAAATAAATTTAAGAAACATATTTTTCACATTAAATGATTTTTGTCTTTAGGAATTATACCAGCGACGGTCGGACCCCTCAATGCCGTGCCTGCTAGCCTAACCAAGGTCTTGCATTTGTGCTTACACCAGAGAATCATGCAGACCACGGTACCGGTGAACGTTCCGAACGTTCCCCCGCCCAACAAGACATGGGAGCTGAGTCTGTACGAGCTCCATCGTACGCCACAGGAGGCCATCACGGACACCACGGAGATCGCGGTGTCCCCACGCAGCCTACACAGTGAGCTGATGTGCCCGATATGTCTGGATATGTTGAAGAACACCATGACGACCAAGGAGGTAAATAGATGTTTTTTTTTGTCAACCAGGGTTCTCCTTAACTTAAGCAATGAAGCAAGGCTTTTAGCCAGGCATGCATCAGGGCGTCATTTTGATGTGCTTTTTTTTACAAAAACAAGAAATTGTATGCATTAGACGCCCCTACACTGTGGAACAGATCCTCTGGCAAGCATGAATTTCTGATTGACCAGGGTTGTCACTAGGTCATCTGTGGTCACAGTCTTCTACTGTGTGGTCACAGTCTTGTACTGTGACCTCTCTGACAGTAATTTTTCTGTACCATGGAAGGTGGATGCCGCCAGATCCCCCTACAATAGTCGTGACTATTTTACTTACTGTGACTCACCAAGAAATTTTGACCCCTGTAACTTATAAGATCCTAGCCAAAAGTCTGTGCTGCATCCCTCCCAAAAATCCCATGTCAAGTTTGTATTTTTGGCGACAACTAGGAAGAAAACCTTGGAGTGTTTACTGAGAACTGTGTAAAAACTGAGAGAGGAAACTTTTCTTTGTTTGCATTTTAGGGGTGTGGGGGTGGCGTCTTGCATCAAAAGTCACGCTCCATTCTTTTTGTCTTACTGTCGATGTTGGTCTGTATTTTGCAGTGTCTTCATCGCTTCTGTCAAGACTGTATCATCACAGCCCTACGCAGTGGCAACAAGGAGTGTCCAACCTGCCGCAAGAAACTGGTGTCCAAACGCTCCCTCAGACCAGACCCAAACTTCGATGCTCTCATTTCTAAGGTAAGGACATACAATATGGGCATTGATGTACAGGACAGCGTTCAGGATGAATTTTGATATGTGGGTACAATGTAGTTGTAAAATGTGGCAATCTTGAGCTCCCTAGCAGTATTTACAAGTAATTACAGCATTATTGGCTGACATCCCCTTCTTGAAGGTAGTGTGGTATAACTACTATAAGCCATAGCCAGCTGATCTGCCAAGGGAGGTCAATGAGCTCTGTTTTGGTTTGCTACATATTCAAACGTGTTGTAATGCCTGTTCCAGGGCTAGAAATACTTTTCTCTGCATTCCTGCACTGGTGCAGGTAACATTGAAAATTACCTGCACCTGACAAATTTTACTTGTGCTACTGCATTGCTATTTTTCTTTCATACTTTATCAATGCAGCTAATAACAATCCATATACACCTACATCGTAGGACATTTATGTATAAAACCAAGTACATGGACCAGTGCAGGTTAGGTGCAGGTAAACACCAGAAATACCTGCACAGCTCCAATTTTACCTGCACTAACCTGCATATGCAGGTGGTATTTCGAGCCCTCTGTTCAAAAGAGCACTCTAGAATCCAATCCTTAATTTGCTCATTAAATGATGTCGCCACCAAAAGATTTAAATACTAGTATACAATTCCCCACACAGGTAGCAGAAGCAAACATAGGAGCAAACTAGTACTACCCAGATGGTACCCAGGCTAGTGTAATCTCTGATTTCTTGTTTTGTTTAGATCTACCCCAGCCGTGATGAGTACGAGGCTCACCAGGAGCGTGTGCTGGCCCGACTGAACAAGCACCACAACCAACAGGCACTTAGCTCCAGCATAGAGGAGGGCCTCAAGCTGCAGGCACTCAACAGGTCTGTGTAGGGCACCCAGGGCCCTCACCAAGCTATTAGTTAGGTGGCATCCAGGCATCTATAGGAAACCTTACACTAAATTTTACTATAAGTAGTAAGTTAGATACCCTCTTTTGCAGGAAGACACCTATTTTTAGATACCCTGTTTTTTTGTTCATCCCATACATTGTAGACATCACAATCATACATTCACATTGTTACCACATCCTCAGTCATACTCCCATCCATTGCTTTGCAGTGCCCCCATACACTACATGTATACTATTTATCTTTCTAGAAAAGCCCCTACATAACATATTTCATTCCTGGTGAAGCCATGTGGCTTTCATTATATGGAAAACACACTATGGTAACCCCAAAATTGATGTAAGTGCGCAAATGAAAAAAAAATTTGATCCCCCAAAACCTTGCCTTCATTATGAAATCTAAGCAGTTTGGGAAGTATGTACAACATAAATTTATTGCACAACAATTGTACATGGTACAAAAAATGGCATCTGCCGATACTACAGTTACAAATAAGTGAACACAGAATGAACACAGTATAACGAACAATAAACTCATAAAGTTAATTTTTGTGGACCGAAATATTGTCACATTGATGTTTGGCGCTTGTTATTCGTATTTTATGAAGGGTGTGATATGTACATTTCTTCAGGGCCCAGCGTGTTAGGAAACATTTGGAAGAGCCGAGTGGCGGGGACCTGGGCCAGCCACGTAAGAGACCCAAGACTGGATCCGACGAGTCTGGTGCGGAACAAGAGTCTCACAACTCAGGTAGAAAACTTTGTTTTAAGCAGTCTGCCAACCAGCAACTGAACTGAAAGAAAATATATCTATAATTATGCATCAATGAGGGTTAGACATCCAGGTAATAAGATGCACCAAAAAGCAGTTACTCAAGCAACATTTTATGATTTTGGAAACGGTCAGACGTTTCAGACAGCTGTCCGGCGTCTGTCGTCAGTGACACAGTCAAATTTTGGTTTAGTAGTCTGTATATTTAAAGTGCTTATGTCATCAAAATTCAGCATTTTCTAGTTACATTCATATTACATACATACAACAGTATCATTCAATGGACAAAGACGTATGTACAAAATACATAACTTTTACTTCTGATCGTTATTCTGATATTTTTAAACCTTACAAATCATACTACCAGTTCTTGATTCCTGCCACCAGGTATTCAAGTCAATTTCCACTGGAGATACCATAGTGAACTCGGCACAGCGACTTGCAAAAAATACACCATTTTTTCCCCACTTTGAAATTGAATCTTAGCTAACTTAAATTCATTTACAGCATACATGTATGTGTTCTTTCAGGAGGCGAGAACTTCTGTGACCCACCCGAACCTTTGAATGAGGTTGAGTTGGTTTTCAAACCACATCCCAACAACCACGAAGACTCTGAGCATGGCAGCCAAACAAGGTACATTTCTACATGTAAATACTGTATTTTGGGACATGGTTTGAGACACAATATCTTGCTGACAGTTATCATCAGTACAACCTGCTGTATGCAAAGTGTATTTGGAACTAGCATGGTATCTATTCTAGTCTAGCTCTGGTTCCCTCCTTTGATTTTGAATGCTTTTTTGCTGAATAGTTGCCCAGTATATACAGTGTGCGCTATCAACATACCAAAAATCAGGATATTGGGTCCACCTCTTCTTGTGTTATGCTCCTTTAAAGTCTAAAGTCTAAAGCCGCCAGGGGGCCTAAAATCGAACAATTTTGAAACTCGTGGAGACCTACAAATGTATGTCTACATACCAGATATAAAGATAATCCAATCAGAGGAGCAAACTAGAACTAGAACGAGGTAATACCAGGCTAATTTGAAGATGTGGAAAAAAGTCACAGATTGTCCCCCTCCCCCATTTTCTTTCCCTGTACGTCTTCGACGTTGGGTGCTCTGGTGTATAACTGATAAGATTTCTAACGATGATAAATGTAAATTTACTTCCACCCGCTCTCCAGCCCAGCTGACATCAGCGAATCCTGTGCCCGCTCACTCAGGTAAAGCAGTCAAACTCGAAAGCCAATGGCATTACTTGTTCCATGAAATACAAAGCTTCCTCGCAGTTCCAGGGCATTGGTTAAAGGTTAAGGCCCCTGAGACAAAACATGTGATCCATGTGATGGTTTCAGCAAAACATGCAGAAAGAACTGACAGACATCTTAGGGGCCGTAACCTTTGACCTTGGCACATGAGCACTTGGAACTGTGAACCAACTTATACATGTGTGCACACAAAATCCCCACCCCTGACCCAGGACAATTCCCATGCACTCTTTGGCCCACTTAACAATTGTTTTTGTTTTTTTAAATTGTTAAACATCTCCAGTACAGATTTGTGACCGCCTTACACTCACTGACAGGGAGCCCAGTACTATTACATGTAGGACACCTGTTGTTCCCTGATTGCAGAGAAACCGTTCTGACCTAATATGACCTTTGACACACATCGCAGGCGGGGATTTCAGCACAGTTTTGTATATACTGTGAAAACTGTGTTTTTTTCTTATGTGTGTCACCCTGAGTAAACGTAATGCCAGCTGCAATTTGCAGTACAAACTTGTAAATGACTGCAGATCACTCCAAATGGAACATGAGTTCGGTTCAAATTATGTCAGATCGAACAAATTTAAGTGTAGTCAACTACAGTTAAGCTTTACACCCAAAGTCTCGCAGAACATATCCTATATATTATTACATTTATAAATGTAGACGGCTGTTATATGATGCTTTCAGCTTTACCAGTTTCCTTCCTATCTTTCTTATTCTTTCATTTTTGCTTCTTGTTTTGACGACTGCAAAAGTCTCTTAAATTTCTTTTCAAAGAGTAATGTGCACTTGCAAACCATGTACAGGACTTAACTCGAAAGTTCATCTACATCGATAGAAGTCATTCTGACTTGATGTTGGATTGTACTTTCTAACACAAAAAAATTGGACTTGACCAGGTTTTTGACTGTCCAACTCCAGTCTTTGTCAAGGAATAAGCAATACTAGTAGATTGCTTTGTGACGTCACATTATGATGATGAATGTGCATCTGCCTGAGTCACGGGACAAAGATGAATATTCAAAATATGTCATCACCAGGGAAAATATGGTGTGAGCTTTAAAATGAAGCAAAAAAATACCTCACAGGCAATTAAATTTAATTCCCAACGTTTGTATGCACCCATTTAATGAAGTTTTAGGTAGCAACATCGGCTGAAACATACATGTATATCCTGATGTAGTGGTCGGCCGATATGCACAATAAAACTGCATATTCCATAAAACTTATACGTTTTGTGTAATGGTGGTGTGTTTTCCCAAACATCCGTACGTTTTTGCATAGTTCTTTGGATATTTCCATAAAATTTATGCGTCTTGGCATAGTGATTCATGCATTTTTCATAAAATCTGTATTGTAAAATTGTGCTTTGATATCCCTGGAAAAGACAACAGTAGCCATTGTCTCTTCAATTTAATTTCACATAGTGATTTCCATGACATTTTTATGACACAGTGTCATTGATATAAACACAATGTCATATATAAAAAAATGTAGCATTTGTGAAATGTACTTGTGGTATAGCAACATTTCAAAAGTGTGAATATACACTGAACATTTCACTAAATGGTGGGTCATGACTGTAGGTGAATCACAGTTGCATTTGTCATTTGTTTGTGATTTTCAGGCTTTCGGGCCTAAGTGAACACTGTGAAATGCCCATGTTGAGGGAGTACCCCTGTTATCCATCCACAACATGTTTGTTCCCCTTTATATCCCCTTTATACCAGTGGATGGCAACCTAGTGTCCCACCAACTCCAGAAGCTGTGAACGAGATTGAGTTAGTCTTCAAACCACATCCCTCGCCCACAGCTTCTAAGGCAGACAGTCAGACAAGGTAGCTCCATGTGTATATGTTAACCAGATGCAGGGGTTCCTCAGGGTACCTTTTTGGGCCCCCACACTGAATATTGCATACATTTACATGTGCTACAATTGTTTAGTTTGTAGCTCCATGTGCATATGTTAACCCGGACCAGGGGTTCCTCAGGGTATCTTTTTGGGCCCCCCACTGAAGATTGCTTACATTTACATGTACTGTTTATTTTGAAGCTCCATGTGCATGTGATAACCTACCAACCAGGGGTTCCTCAGGGATCCTTTTTTGGGCCCTCACTGAACATTGCGTACATGTACATGTACTACAATTCTTTCAATGGTTATTTTGTAGCTCCATGTGAACGTGTTGACCTACCAACTGGGGGTTTCTCAGGGCTCCTTTTTGGGCTCCCCATTGAATATTGCATACATCGGCTACAATTTTAACTGTATATTTTGTAGCTCAATGTGTATGTGTCAATATCAACCAGGGGGTTCCTTGTGGCTTCCTTATGGACCCCCCCTGAATATCACAACCCACTAACCACATTTTGTAGCAATTGTTTATTTTGAGAATACTTAAAATCTGTGTTCTGAAAGATTTTTAAGTGTCAAATGGTAGAGCTGACTCCAGTGTGCTAAAAGGATGGGTATTATTTGTTTTATAAACAATTGACTAGGACCAGTGTACTTCATACGTGTATATACATCCCAGTAGGTTAGTTATCCTTGTGAATCTGCATGGTTATTTTGCTGGAAATTCCCAGACACTCTTTCATATTCATTTTCTATAAGACCTCTGTGTTTTACTCCTCACTCTTTGCCCTGTGTACTGCAGCAATTCTTCTTTGTTCTTGTTCTACAAAGCTGCCAGCAAGAGAGTTACAATGTACACGTAGATGTTGAGCCAGCTGTGCAAACTACTTTTTTTTTTTTTTTCTTCCTGATTCCGTGTTCGTCACGGCACTTTATTACATGTCACAGAAAGCTGTACAATATGTAGCTTATATCATATTTCTAAGAATACATTCTGATTTGAAAATTTTCAGAATGATTTCTGCATCTTGACATAGTAAATTCGGGGATGACACTGTAGACTTATATTTTACAATGGATAGTTTCGCAACTAGCAGCAGTTCATTGATGTACCGAAACTTGTTTAACATATGAGGGTTGTATCCAAAAATAATGTCATGTACAGTGAGAGATATGGAATAACTAAACAAACTTTCCACATAATCCCATAATGGTTTAACAATTTTACAGTCAAAGAAAAAATGCTCTATATATTCTATAATATCGCAAAAAATACACTTATTATTTTCTACAATTCTCATCTTATGCAACAATATTTTGGTCGGATAAATATTATGCAAGATCTTCCATTGCAAACTAATAAGTTTGGGTTCTTTAGTAGTCAAGAAGGGAGATTTCCATAGTACATGCCAAGAAATGGAACGAAAATCGTACATAGGAAATCGTTTCTCCTAGCTGTGCAAACTACTGTTGGCTCTGATGTATACGTTGTTTTCAGTCTGTCAACAGTGAAAATTAGGCCTTTTGTGTATGACTGTGTACCTAATATATGTTAAAATGTTGAATATTGCTACTGCCTAGGTCACGTGACAAAGTGGGAAGAAAAATATAGCCTAACGCCCCAAAAGGAAGCAAAATACAAAAAAAATGTACTAGCTCACAGGCTATGAAATACAATTTCGCAATGCAATGCTTTTAACTAGTGACAACATTGGCAGAAATGCTATAAAAAAAGAGTACCTTCTCACAATGTAACTGTCGACCGGTTTGCATTAAAAGACTGCACCATAAGATAAGTTTTGTGTAATGATGCTCCGTTTTCCACGCATAGTTCTCTCTACATTTTGGTGGCATCTTGATTCATGCATTTTTCATAATGTCATGGAAACACAATGCCATGGCTAAAAAGAGTAAAGCATTTGTGAAATTGTGTTACCTCAGTGTTGAACCTATCTAGCTCAGTACGCATACATGTAGTCTTGGTGAAAATTGTTCTGTTGTTTTTCTTTTTTTTTCATAAAAATGTGAAGTAAATAGTAGACCTTTTCACGGTTAAATCACACATAGTGCTCTCATCATCATATGATAGGTGAACATTTGGTTCAGTTTTCCTGCCAGAATTTGAATGTTGTTGTTGTTGACAATTTTCACAGCTGTATCATGTCTAAATTTCTTCCCTCCCCCTCCCGTTTTCCAATCTAGCGACAGAAAATTCACCCGAAAGTAAGTACCTACAAACATATTATACTCTCACGTTGTGCTTTGGATACAAAACGATAATGCGCTCTAGCCTGGAATTCATCCTAAACTAACTCCAGTCCAAATTTCTTTGTGAGTTGCGGCAAGTGATAATTAGGTATAAAAATTGTAGGGAGCTGGGTGGTCCAGTGGTATTTGCCTTTCAAGGTGCGGAGTTTTAGAGCATTTTAAGTAAAAGTGGTGCATTCTAAGGTATCCTGAGGGGCAAAATTACTGTTACAGAGGTCACAGTTGAAGACAAAAGAAACGATGAAAGGAATGATCGGAATGACATGGATACCAGATTGGACGCACTCCCTCATACGAAACAATGAACATTATAAGAAATATGATTGTTTTACCACATGGAGGGACATATGACATGTACCCGTATGATGCATCAAATATAATGTACATGTGTATCCTAACCGTGAAAAGGTCTATTTGAAAAATATGATATGTTCACCCCTCAACAGCCATTTTGAAATGAAGTTGTAACTGTAACCATTTTGGTACCATTGCAAGATGATATGCTTTTAGTTTTAGACTTCTTCAAGTTCTTTTTCCAGTAAACGTTTCAAAAAAGTACATGAAGTAACATCCAAATGCACTAGTAAAGCGATATAGCAGACCAGACAGCTATAGCCAGATCAAAAATGCCTTTATCCCACCCTGTCTACACTGTATGTATATGATATGAATTGTCCATTCTACATTAAGTCTGGGTTTTTATCTACATTTGGACTCATTCTTTGGTTGGCGAAGACAAGTACTGTAGTGGAGGATTGTATTTTTTTTGCGCATCGTCAACGTATCAGGCATGAGTTCATGATTTACATTGTCCGTGTTCATTAACCTACACTGTACGTGGTGTTTTATTTCTGTAGGTACATCAAGACGACAGCCAACGCTACAGTGGACCACCTGTCCAGGTACCTGGCAATGCGCCTGGCGCTGGAGAAACAGAAGGAAGACGTGGCCGGTCCTCCCAGTGTTGGTACTGAGGAGCCACAGTACACCATCTACATAGCACCCACTCCAGGACAGTTTGTGGTAAGTATCTCAAACTTACACAGGGCTCCAGATACTTTTTTATGCATACCTGCACTGGTGCAGGTAACATTGAAAATTACCTGCACCTGACAAATTTTTCTTGCAACACTCTGAATTTATGAAGTAGAGATCATGCTCGTCAAATTGTTCAGAAACCATTGCTATTTTTGTTCTTTTATACTTAATTGGTGGTAACATTCAATGAGGCTAATGACAATCCGCACACACCTACGTCATATGACATTTATGTATAAAATCCAGTACATGGACCAGTGCAGGTTAGGTGTAGGTAGACACCAGAAATACCTGCACTGCTCCAATTTTACCTGCATATGCAGGTAGTATTTTTAGCCCTGTTGCTCTCCTCAAACATGGGACCTCCTATCTGAGAAACATCAGACTGTTGAAAATCTATTTTCATAAGGTTAAAATGACACGTTTAACAAGGACCATCAGCTACATGGACTCCCAAACAATGAGTAGGCCAGAACAAAATTTAAAGCTGGAGACAGCACTGCGCAAATGTCAGCTTTTCAAAAGCACTCTTGTTTCATTGTTTTTCTGCAGGCACTGACAGGGGGCATGAGCCTGGAAGCTGTGAACGAGAAACACTGGAAGGTAAACAGACCGCTGGAGATGTACTACTCTCTCAAGAAATGAGCCTTTCTAATCTGCAACTCATCTTGAGGCCATGTTGATTTGATTACAAGGATGACAGAAAACCTCAAAACTGGTGCGAGTGTGCTGATAAAGAAGGCTTGGCAAAAAGTAGTTGTCTTCATTATGAAATCCACCTTAAGTTGTCAGGAAGGTTGAACAAATGACTTAACACGCAGAGTATGGTATACCACATGCAATCTTCATTTTCGTTTTTCCCATTGCCTTCCTTGACTTGTGAATCGATTTTGGAATTCTATGACATTAGTATATATTATCCAAAACTTTTTTTTTACAATTTATGTCATATATTTGATCATTTTACAGCTGCTTTGTATAATTTACATGTACGTGTACAGTATGGTCAGAAATGTTTTTCTGAAAATGGACAAAAATTTATGTGCGAGTAGATGTCATCCATATAATCAAATCAACATGGCCTAACTGTCTCACAGAATCCATGTAGTAGCATACAAGCCTTTTTGGATGTGCTTCAAACATTTTAGTACCAGCCAAGTGCTCAAAATTAGTCAAAGTGAGGTAAATCAACAAGACCAGTTCAACAAAAACCCAAGTCTTTTTTATGCATCAGCAGACAATGACTGTCTCAAGAATCATTTACCTTCGTGACGTACCAAAACTACTATACGCCTAATGTGTATAGACGTAGTTCATATATGTTTAAGACACAAGTCTTGTTGAGATTGGTGTAGTCTTATATACATGTAGGGTATATTTATAGTACGTATTACATATCCATTATGTATAGTAGTTGTCATATTTTCCAAAGTAGTCCACACTTAACACATGTAACTACTATAGGTGCGTGAGATTGTCAGGTCATTCCCAAATTTACGTAATGGCGTATTCTGACTTTCTGACTTATTTTTTTATATCTTCAAACGCCTACGTTAATGCATTGATAATGCATATTGAGACTGTATTGCTTAATGTCTTTGAATAGGGTGTACTCAGCTACATGTACATGTAATTTAGGGATTAGACTTCTTTCTTCCACTGGTGAAAGATATTGAATACATGTATACAGCTATGGCTATTACAGTACTGTGACTAATGAGAGCAATTTGTGATGTAATTGAACTATGTCTTGTGCAAGATAAAACTCGAGTGATGTGAACTCAACTCTTTAACTCGCTTCTAGTAAGGATTTTGTATGTAGAGATAGCTTTAAAGCCCATACATTGGAAGTGTAGGATGCCAACAAATATGCCAAAGTCACATTTTTGCTTCTTCAAAATATTCTTGTGCAAGGCTTGGTATAATAGTATAAGTCAATGAGGGCATATGCTATTGTTGTTGTTGTAGTACAACGTACATCAGACAAGAGTTTGTTACAACAGGATATATGGTCATTTAGAGCCCTTTTTATGTGTACAAGTATATGAATAATTATTTCATTTCTTTTACATGTAATACTCTGTATGTACGCTCTGTTCTTAAAACTCATCTCACACGAAAAGTGAACTGCAGTATTATGTGTATGACAAAGAAATAGTTGGGGAAAACTTGCATTGTGTATAGATGACAATGAATACTCAACTACAATGTACAAGACTTGTAAATGTAACGTTTGGCCATTGCTAAAATGAGCACTGTGGCTGATAGCCACAAAGGAATAATTTTGCCAAGTGTCATCGTACTAGATTCGAAATAAAACAATAGGTGGCCCCTACATCTGTATGGTTATTATTTTTGCTGATATCAACATCACTGACAGATAATAGCTCGTTTAAAAGCGGTTCTACAGCTGTGCAATTACATTGAAAAGAAACCATTAAATTCAAAATTGACACTGTTTTATACACACAATCATATAATTGCTTGGTAACTAAAATTCACATTTAGTAGACAAATTAGATTAGTAAATCTTATTGACTGCATCATTTGTATTAACTACATAAATATTATGTAAAAATTGCAGTAAAGTTCTAACAACTTTTATACAAATGTATGACTCAAATATCCGATGTTTCAGGTTGGATACTCATACTGTTGTTTTTTTCATCCAAATATTCATTGGGGTATCATATAACGCTAGTTCTTTATCCACTGAGCAACCTATATCCGTTGTTTTTTCATAAATGGGCTATGTAAGACAAATATTTTGAAAATAGTGTAATCTTTCAAAAGCCAGCGTCAACTTAATATCCCTAAACATATAATTTTTATAAACAACGGATATAGGTTATGCTGCGGATAAAGGTGAACTAGCGTTGTCTGGGAAAAGGCACACTTACAGCTCAGTGCAACATATAGTGGCATACATAAACAACAAACTGTAATATGAACAGAAATACTCTAGTTTGCCTCAAAAGCCTTCCAGAGTTGACATCACAACCTACTTCAGTTCCGGAAAGATCCAGTACAAATCTCCCTCTCAACTCAACTGGAGTCTCACACTTTACTCTATCAGTTGTAATGTTTTCTGTACCAAACCACTGAGCCATCTTCCAAAACTCACAATCACAATGCCACGGGTTTCCATCTAGAGACAGATTTCGAAGGGTCGACAACTCACTAAAATGACCCTCATTCAGGGACGTAAGTTCGTTTTCGGACAGATCTATCTCTTGTATGGCGTTCAGAGAGCGAAACGACCCCACGGCCAATTCATTGAGGCCCATCTTTTTCAACTCGAGTGTTTCGAGATCGACCAAGACAGAGAAGTCGCCATCTTGAATTTGGGTGATGGGGTTTTCGGAGAGGACTAACTTTCGAATAGAAGGTACAAATGAGTTGCGAGGAACTGTCGTTAACTTGTTGCCTAGGAGGTAGAGCTCCCTCAGAGTGGATGGACCTTGAGTGGCAAAAGCTTGGGGGTCAACGGACTCTATTTCGTTGACCTGAAGAAAAAGGATTGTGAGGTTTGTAATAGTTGAAATAGAATTGGCAGGGATGGTTGTGATTTTCGTTGCAGCAATGTAAAGTTGCTCGAGGTTCGTTAGAGTAGAGAGAGCTTGGGTTGGGAATATTTCAAACTTGTTATAAGTAAGAATTAGGTGCCGAATATTTGGAGTATGTTGGAAGGCATTGGGTGGTAAGTTCTGGATATTGTTACCGGTAAGGTCTAGGTACTCTAGACTGTCCAGCCCCTTGAAAGTGTCGTCTTGTATTGTATTGATCCAATTGGTTCCCAAGTAAATGGATTTGATGGATGATAATCCGTTAAAAGCTCCATCTGCAATTTCCGTGATGAAGTTCGTAAAGAGCATCAGCGTCTGCGGAAAAAATATCAAGAACGATAATGATAACAGGAATAATTCCAAGTTCTCTACTAGAATTTTGCATCGAATCAGGAGCGACTTTCCCAGCTTTGATTTTATTCTACAACTTCGGTCGACCTGCAAGATTTTAAAGACTAGTAGGCATCCTCCAACTTCATAAAACTTTGCCCACGATCGCGACCTATTCTCAACCATGGTCTAGAGATGGTCAGCAATGTTTGACATTGCGATGTTTCCTAAGAGCTTTCTAATTAGTATACGTCAACTGACAAATCCAATTCGGGAAATTGATTTGATCAAAGAAGCGAACTTGGGCTAGTATAGGACGGATTCTAACCTTCTAGCGACCCAGAGGCTCAGGGACAACCATGATTGGGGAGGGATTGCGAGCAAAGTCGTGGGAAGGTCCTTAGTGTGAGACTGGGGTTTAAGCAATCGACATAGTTTTTTAAGGATATAACATCTGTCGAGGAATGACCTACCTGGAGATCTGTAAGGTTCTGGAATGAGTTCCTCTCCAGTCGAGGAATGTTAGACTCAGTAACCCAGAGAGTCGTGACCCATGTCGGGATGCCTTGCGGAATGGAGTGGAGATGATCGTAGTTCGAACAGTACACGGTCATCCGGTCAGCCATGCAACCGCAGTACATTGGGCAAAATCCTTGAAAGATAGAATTAGTATACTTAGCTATAAGAACATTCAAAAAGTCAATTTGCACACACCTAGGTATGTCAAACGATTTCTAAAGTATATTGTAATTGTATGTTCTTGTACAGAGTGCTGAACATGATGCCAACTTTCAACAAGGATACGAGTATTTCGTATAACCTCATTGCTAAGTGAATGAACAGTCAGGTTCTATAAACAGTGGGTACCATATCATAATTATCTCAACATTACAGCCGCAAAGAACACGTGAGACTTACATCAGTGTTATTACAAGGGATTATCTGCTTTAAAGACACTCTGACTCGTGCTCTTCACTTGACTCGTTCACATCTTCCATTATCCAGCAACACCAGGCCGAAGTTCACAACCTTCTTTGAATATAGACGGGGAAAGATACCAACTTCCAACTACCTTTGACCTCTAGCCTACGTCACACTTCCAGAAGCCAGAAGTTGACGTATTTCCTATGGAATCTGGTCCTCAGTTATCCGTAATAGTCGAAAAGTTGATATCTTTTGTTGGAGTCAAACATAACCCTTCTTTTATTTTGTATAACGTTGGTGTATTAATGTTGGTAATGTAATATTGCGAGCATAGCATAAACCCCACCATAGTAATGTTACCAGCCTGAAACTTACCTGGTGTCGTTGTATATGCCTCAGATGCAGTTACAAGTGTTGTGACATCAGGAATCGTCACCATGTTCGAAGTCGTTGCTGGTTCGGTTGTCTCTGTGTAAGTCGAGGTTGTTGTTTGGTCAGTTGGTGCGGTTGACTCCGAAGTCGCTGTGACATCTTGTTTTGTGGTTGGTTGCGTAGTCGACAGGTCGGTCGTTAACCCCATAGTATGTGTTAGCTCAGGGGTGACGCTCTTGTCCAATATTGCGGACGTTGACCTCACGGGGACAGCTGTGAGCGTGGTAAACAGGACAATCGTCCATAGTGCTCGCCCGGTGATTCTGATAATAAAAGATAACAAGTATCAAGTATCATGAATTATAACTCCGTGAAATATTGATTTCATGTTTTCTTTTGTAGATTTTGCCCAGCGCCAATTTCCGTCTCGTAAACTGACGTCGCCTTTTTATGTATATTAGCTCGCTCCGTCGCCTTTTAAAGAGTGTCAGCAAGATCACCGCGACGTTTCCTGGCGTTGTTGGAAAGGGGTTAAGCTCTCAGGCTTGTAGACTCGGGTTCGAACCCGAGTTGATGCACTGTCTTTGTTTCTATAGCATCTTTAAACATTTATCACGATATTGCCGTACAGCTGTGATCGAAATGTTGCTTTCTGTATGTTTCCGCTTCTTCTCAGAAGCCCCCCCCCCCCAAGTTATGAAATGCTGGAGTATGGAATGGTATAGACAGCGATATTAAATAACATTTACACACGATGACGCGACGACCATTTCTTTACGAGACTAAAATTTGCGACTCAAACCTACCACTTAACAATCAACAGCTCTTTGGATCCAACTCACCAATGAAATAGCCGAACGATTAATATTGTTACTATAATGATGATAGTACATGTGTAATTCATATCTTACCTTAGATTCATGCTGTCTGATCTCTTGATGGCGAGTGGGCGCGTGTATATCGAAGCGTGTCTTCGGCCAGAAGTAACGTTACAAACGTTACACCTATAGTCACATGGTACATTGTAGTATAGCGACCTTTCATCCGATGACCTCACCTAACCTTAATCATTCTTTGCTTAGCCTGGGATAATTCCTCAGTATTTTGTAGCAATATCATGTAATAATAGGCACCTTTATCTTTAATCAGTCAACCCCAAACTCGATTCATTTAATGATTTGCAATGACATTACATTAGATACTTAGCCGTTTGGCTGAATCGAAACATTTTGCCCGCTAGTAACCCTTTGCGTATGTATGACGACTTTGTCATGTGGGGGAGTAATGAGTCAACAAACAAGGTGTGGTATTTATTCACTTCGTACATACACGTCTTGCAGCATAGGGTCATTGACATGTGAACTGTCGTATATGAAAAATGTTATATACATGATGTATGACATTGTAATCATAACAAAAATCCTCTGAAAAACATCGAAAAACAACATTTTTGACGGCCAGAAGACAAATCATAGGCAATGAACTGCGTCGTTGGGTGGAAGAAATAATTGTACAAGGAGATAGCGGTGAACACTGGTTTTAACGATTTTATACAGGGGGGAAACGGTTGTCATCGAGAGAGTTACACAGTTTGGCAGTCCGGGAGAAGAAACTGTTGCTATAGAATGAGTTTGAAACCAAACCGTTTGGCGATGTGAGTTCGAGAAAAACCAAGGACGCTGCGAGGCTCTCAATGGAGAGGCATTTACCTATACTTTAGGTATATCAAACATACTGTATAGACAAACAATACCCTAAATAATTAATAACAACAATTGGAATATTGACATATAAACTATCAACACTATCAACACGTATGCACTATACTTCACAGGAAAATATGAAAAGAACAAGAGTTCAATGATCTCATACCTCCGTGAGTTCTATGTCGTGTTTGATTATAGTTCATTAACCATGCAAATAAGCTTTTGATTAACACCATATCAATCACTCTAAGGTAGAAGTGACTTGCATATGGAAAATAAGTCATTGCAAAAACATAAACCAACAGTAACAGACCAAAGACAATACCTATATAATCTGGAATTTCTGTCTGCTGTCATTCCAGGTCGGTTAATCACTCATTTTACAAACTCTGAACCATACTTCCTGTCAATGTTGCAACTCTAAACGTTTGCTCTTGACGACTCCACCACCATTTAACATTAGCGATATATTGGAATTTTTATGAATAAATACAAAGATATATGTTGTTGACTAAAATATACATGTAGTTGATGTTTTTTTATATGTATACTAGCATTTTTTGGTCATCTTATGGACGTTATAGAATGTTGTTTATTATTCAAATCGGCAGTTATGATATAAAAAAAAATATGATTACAGTAACTGGAAAGACAAATATTACGTTATCCCAATTTTTTGTAAAATAACTTTGCCCTACCACACCTCACCCCCACCCGCCCTAAAAATCTTTACTTGAAAATGTCTTCAACGCAGAGTGAGACATAGCTTTACTGTTTGGGGTTTCAAACCTATTCCCATAGTACCAACGGTCGACGGTGCAGGGGCGCCCTCTGGCAACTTAAAAGTGAAGTGTTTCAGGAGGGAAGAGAAGAGCAGAAAGAGCTCCATCTTAGCCAGCTGCTCACCGAGGCAGACACGGCGGTCTGTAATGTTGAAATATATGTATGATTGATAACAATTAATAATTTCTTTTGTAATAGAATGGCTAGAATGTGCTTCTAAATCCCTTCGACGTGCTGTTAACCATACTGTTTAAATCGAGGCAAGTTGGAAATGAAGTTGACCACAATAAAAACATGTGATAGTCCGCATTCCTGGAGGAATGTACCCATTCTTGAGGAATGTCCAGATTTGACTGGTCGGGATGTGCGTTCGTGTAACAGTACGTACGTTTAACACGTGGCGTACGTGGCGTATGTGTAACACTACGTACGTGTAACACGTGGCGTACGAGTTACGGTATCTGTCTGCGATCCGTCCTTTTTGCCTTCTTAGCGCTTCCCGCCAAAACTTGCCGTCAATCATGACGTCAGACCACTTATATAATATTCAAGAAATAGCATGATTGGCTGGCCGTAGTTTTCTTTACAACAACAGGAGTATCTGATTGGTTGACGTGGCGAATGACCAGCGCTTAGACATGAGAGGGTGTGCCTTACATATTTTGACAGGAATTTTTGTGATGTGGATGGATTAGAAAAAAATCAACAAGCATATCTAGGCATCTTAAAAACATATGGGTATTGTCAAAATATTTCTTGGGTTGAAACTCACCCATTGAGAAAGGCATGAATGATTCCGGCCTGGTAACCACCTTGCCGTCAGAGTCCAGGAACCTACGGGGGTCAAACCTCTCTGGGTCTGGCCAGAATTCAGAGTCCATCTGAGCTGACCATATGTTGCCAATGACCTTTCAGAATGTGAAGAAATTACACAGAACATGTTTCTACCATGAGCAGATTACAAGCATAAGAAATGTACAGGAGGTAAGAGTACATTGTATGTTGCCCAGGTGAATGCTGTCACTAGCACACTGTCGTGTTTTCTACTGTATAGTTTCATATTATTCTATTTAATATCATTACTAGTCTATAGATAGGTGGATTCAAAGCTGTGGAAACGTATACCGTTATCACGGAAATACGGCAGCTCCGAGACGGGGGGCGATACAGTCTTCCTGGCATCTTTTGCCCGTTGCTGACGTCATACTTTCAGTTGAGTTACGGTGACATGGCATTCGGGTCGTTTGAAATCGAGAGCGTATCATATAACTGATGGAAAGTTTGTTTGTACCTTATTTGAAAATATCGTGCAAAATCTTTACCATTTTATTTCAGTTTTCAAATACCTGCGTCTTTGCTGGAATATCATAGCCTCGGAAAGTTGTATCTTGAACCGTAGCATGGGGAACGCTGAGGGGAGCGATTGCCCTGATGCGCTCCATGATAGTAGCCTCGGTATACGGGAGCTGGGACCTGTGGGCCAGGGTGGGCACGTCATGGTCTGTTCCCAGGACACTGTCCAGCTCAGCTTGCACCTATCACAAAATGCAACGAAGACACGATTAAAATCATTCTGCAATATTTGAAGAACAACATTGAAGTGTTTCAGAAGAATACGGCATGGTTAAATGTTTGATACAAGCCGTTATGAGAAGAAAGTCATCATACTGCAGTGCCGATTGCCGATGTGTGAGTGATGCATTGTGGTCTAGGTCAGAGTTCAAAATCCCTATTAAAACAATGTTTTGTTTGCAACACGGCAAAAGATTGTTACAATGTCCCTGAAAACACGTGTAGCCCTCTGTACTTACAGGTAGCGTATATATACGTAACATCAAAAATAATTAAAAAACAATTTCACCGTGGAAATTATTTATCACCAAAAGGATTTTGTACTTTGACCTTGATCATTATGCACTCGCACATGCGTACTTGTAAGTGTGCCTGGTGGTTTGTACTGAAAGGCATGAATAAGCCTTTTCGCAGTAGTTGCCACACACGCGCGGATGAAAGAAACTCTGGGTAATATGTCAAAGTTTAAGGCCCCCCAGACATAAACAGTGTCGTCTCTACCATTGTTTCAATTTGTGTAACAATGTCCGTAACGTCATGGCGCCTGCAAAATGGCGGCATTTAAGAAAAAAAGATTGGGAGGGGGAAGGGGCTTCAACATTGACACATTACCCAGAGTACCTTTCACCCGCGCGTGCGTGGTAACTACTGGCTTATTAAAGAATCTTCTGTACCTTCTGTTGTTCCTCTGGATGCAAAACCATGTAGAGAAGACCCCAGCGTAAGGTGATGGTTGTGCTGTCGATCCCAGCGACAAACATGTCAAGAACTATGAACACGACGTTTTCTTCTGTAAAACCGTCGGTCTTCTCTTGGGTCTCTTGTTTGTTGAGGATACTGTTGAGGATGAGGTCGATGAAGTCTCGTGGATTCTCGCGGTCCAAGGTCTCGCGGTGGCAATTGATTTCTTGTCGCAAAACAGTGGTGACCATTTCAGTGAGGTCGTAAAGAATCTTGCAAGATGCATTTACTATAAACAGAGAAAACCAAAGTCTGAAAACTCAAGCCTGCATGAAATATTTTGTTTTGTGATGGTGCGTATGGTGTGTTGTGGGGTTGATATGGTTTGACGTTCGGCAAAATTACTTCATCGTTGTTCTTATATATCTACCTATGGTAAATGGTGAGATCCCAAACTACAACTTTCTAGTGACCTCACCATTTCCTTTTTATTTCCTATTGTTACACCTGCACCTGGCACATATCCCTAATGTGTATATATTCAATTTGGTTAATTCAATACATAAGTGACAGGGATGGTCACAGTAACTCTTTCTACTAGTTGTGGATCTGTGCAGCCATCGACTTCATATCCCTAATGTGTATATAGTGATTCACCCCGCACACAGTGGTGCTTAATGGCACAGCTGGGTATCAGTTACTGGGACCACTCTACTCAAAAAAAGTAAAAAAGGGGTGTAAATATTTTTTTTTAAACGAACCACAAAACTGCAGCAAACTTCTTATGCGCACTATAGCACAATGGCTGGCAATATCTATCCCAATAGCAAACGCGATCGCAATCCATCCAGAGGTTCTAAAGATATCGGTCCGGAATCACAAAGATCCCTACCAGAATCAAGACCTGCTTTTTTCAAGCAGGTAATAATTGACGACGTTATCGAATAGTCATGCCATCTAAACCAATCACAAGCCTGTTCGCGGTTTTCGCGGTGACCACTTTACCGCAAAATTAAAACCACCGCGAACATTTTTCTATAATGGTATTAGACTGCAGTCTATGGTGTTACCGCGAACTTAAATCCACCGCGAAAAGTCCATTTTCTCGCTACCGTGAAATTAAATCCCCGCGAACTTAAATGCATTTACAGTATGCCGACTTGGCCTAGTGATGTCAGCGAGGAAAGTCTTTGTTAGCGATTTGGTTTCCTAAAACAGATGGAAGTATCAAAATATTTTAGGTTGGTTGTTGGTTGTTGGGTACGCTAGGTTGTTGGGTAGGGGAGGTGATCGGAAGCCTGTCTACTTTCCAAAAGAAGTGCGTGAGAAGATGAGGGGGGGGGGCAAAGAATTCACACACGTCATACCTCGGTGACATGCATAATTTCAAGGTGACGTCTTTAAATGTTGCAACGAGTTCTCAACAAACTTTTTCAAACGTCATTAGGACTTGTAAAGAGCCTCTGAGAAACTTTTTGAGAAGAACTGTGTTATAATTCCGAGGTTCTGTCATTATTCTGAGGTAACAAGGTCAATGACCGTGAAACCTGGTACAACCAGTACACATGACCTTTGGCACCGGATTCAATCAGGCGGAAAAGTCACAACGACAAACAAGCAAGGATATCTCTCAAACTCTGAGCCAAGCTACCTGGGCGTTTTTCAAGATTCCTCATTTTCCTGTACCTATTTCAGAGCTACATATGATCTAATAATTGCAAGGTGAGATAGATTGTCATGTCCTGTGAGCTTTTGGTGGCTGTTTCAGTACCAAATGGTGAAAAATAGCAAATTTTGGCAACAGTACTAAGTACACCGCCCTCCCACTTGTTTTCGAACACAGGACAATGTTGGCTGCGTTGTTGTCAGAAGTCTCCATCCGGACCATCGTGGTAGTTTGCGTCGTTTTCCTGACCCTTCTGGTCTTCTTCAAACGGCGTAAGAACCTCCCACCGTCACCGAGTGGGAGCTGGCCTGTTGTCGGCCACCTGTTGTCCCTCGGCCGAGCGCCCCACCTGAAGCTTACGGAGTGGAGGAAGCACTCAGTATTGTTAAGACAGGTTTTGCCCACCTTGGCTAATTAACTGACCTGGAAACTTTCTGGTGTAATAAATGTTTACCTGGTGGTAATATTATAAAATCTTCAATTACTGGCCATGTATCATGTCCATAAGATTTAGTCTGACTTCATTGGTTTCACATAAATATAATTGATATTAAATTATATGAATAATAAGCACTGCTGCATTTTATCGCTTTTAGGCTCTTGGTGCATCGCTAAGGTATATCTAATTGAAGTAAATTTGGTATGTATGTATTCATCAATAAGTACTCTGTAACAATCAGGGAGGTACATGCTTGCTGATCCAATAATAACAAGGATATTCTTTAATATGTTAAAAATATTGACAAAAATGGCATATTGGCAATATTCATGAAGGTCTTGTTAAGTCCTAGTGACTTTACAATGTACATTCCCACTTGGATGTTGTAGCACCACATGTCTACTTTCTAAAAATGTCTTTTATGACCGCAAAATATATTGCATATGGTTGCACCTTCTGAAATAGAATAAAATTACAAATATTCAAGTTTTGGCTCCTCCATGGGTGAAATTTGATATCTTTGTTTGGACAAGTGGACAATAAGGGCAATTAACTTGTTTACTTAGGGCACTGACAGCAGGGTAGCTCAGCACCTGAGGAAAACAATAGCCAGGTGTTCACACCTTTGCTTGAAAGTGGCATAGGTGGCAGACAGCTTGGCTTGGGTTATATCAACAAAACACAAACATGGCTGTAATTTAGTGTAAACAAGGAATATGTTACAAGAATTGTTATGAAGCATGGATTTCAAAATACAATATGTACACAGAAGACATAACTGTCTATCAAAGATATGTTTGCAATCAGAAACAAAATTTTCCTTGAAACAAATGGAAGATGCTCATGTACACTGAAGTTACTTGAATCAAACTGTTAAAAGCTCCTTGCTTGAATGTTGCAAGAGGCCTTATGAGGGCATTTGGCATGAAGGGATTCAAGTGACTTATGTAACAAATTTGGTAAAACAATTGTGTACATAAAGGGAATTCTTAGGCAGCTGGTTATTGACAGAGTGACCAAAAGTTCAAAATTAGAGAGTAAGACGTAGTTAACAGCATGTTATAGCTTTACTGCAATTTATAGCTTAAACAAATATAGAATGATACAAACATAGTGTCAACATTCAACTATGTCAGTGCACAACAGGTAAAAAGCTGCATCTGTTCAGGGCCAGCCCGGGACAGGCAACAAAAACCTTTGAATGTGGGCTCTGGAGCTGTCAGAGCTGGCCTGTGTGGCCCTGAAATTACAGTCTGGCGACAGCTTAAGCATGTATTAAAGGAGCAGCAAAATGTGTAACTTAGAGTGGTGCGATACTCTTTTTAACTAGAGTTCAACGAACCCATCTCTTCGCCAAATAATCATGCCTTTATTCAAGACTTTAAGGTCTTATTCATGTATTACTAAATCATGCCTTTATTTAAGACTTTAAGGTCTTATTCATGTATTACTAAATAGTACCTACCCCCAAACCCCACAAATGCTACCAAAACAAGACCTGATTGTACAAGATGACCTGATAGCACCCCTGGTCAATCAGAATTTCAAGCTTTTCAGTGTCCAGCTCACGGCTTGTCAGTGTTTCCTCCAGTACAAACATCTGTCAAACAGATGTGTCCATAGATATAGGTCAAGTGAGATACATGTATATACAAAACAGTTTATTTCTGTTAATTGGCCACTGATTACAATTAAATGCATCTTTCCATGTAGATTATTATTTTAAGTACTCATTCTATCTACATACCAAAAAATCCTGATGATCCGTCAACACGTTCTCGAGTTATTCTCGTTCAAAGTTTGAAAGGAAATCGGTGCCTGCAGTTCCCAAAAAGCCGCTAGGGGGTCCAAACTCACAGCACTTACTCTCTGCCCCAAGGGCTATCTACCACTCAAAAATCATGACCACAGCATATCCAAAACACGAAGTGTCAAAAATAAAAGTTTTGCTGCAGTACCTTAGGCAGTCACTAGGGGGCCCATTATCGAACTTGACCTTCGTTTTCTTGACCCCCACCCACCTACCAAATATCATCAGGATCCATTCAAGGGTTCTCGAGTTATCTTGCTTACAGACAAACGCACTTACATACAAATCCCGCTACAGTGCCGTAGGTAAGAGCCAGGTAAACCATTTTCGCACTTGACCTTCCTCTCCAAAACCGCTACACACCTACCAAGTTTCTTGAAAATCGCCCAGCTAGATTTTGACTTATGCTGCCCAAAACAAACTGCAAAAAACATACCAAGCTCGCTGCAGTACCGTAGGAAAACGCCAGGTAAATCGTTTTCGAACTTGGCATTCCTTTCGACAACCGCTACACACCTACCAAAAATCACAAAGTTCCATCCACAATTTCTCGAGTTATATGCTGTTGACCTACATACAGACCCAAGTCGACAAAAACATACTCATCGCCATTGGCGAAGAGAACAAGTTAATTACACTCCCAGACTGAAACTATCCAGGTTATTGCCTGTTGTTCCTTGACACACGAGGATTAGACGTGCTTACACTGAGACTTTGATTACAATACAATCCGTTATCTCTTTATCTCTATCAAAAGAGTGTTTTCTCAACTATAACGTCCTTGCTCTTGTGAACTTTGCTAAAAAAAATGTGTGTGTGGTAGGTTACGTAACCGTAGTATATCAAACAGACTATTGGTACAACAGTTTTCATCTGAGCGTTGTTTTCTATCAAATACCTTGTTTTGGAATAAAAATCGATTATCAAAACAAACAAAGCCGGCATCAGATCCAGGAAAGAACATGGGGAACTAGAGTTCCTCGAACACATATCTTCGCCAAATAAACAATTTCTATGGAAGATAGTTCTTTTTGAATGATTAATGTGTATAAGTCCATATGTTATCTAGTCACATCATGTAGTGGTTGGTTGGATTATGAACATTGTGAGTAGATTAGTCTATTCTGTCGGTGTACATAATGCAGCAAATGTTTTGGCGATGTGAATGAATGTCTTTGCATAATCAGAACAATTTGTACAGGTATGAGGTTACTGTTCTATTTTGTGTTGTCATAATTACTTTCGGAGAGCTGGTTATGTTTTGGGTAGCGTTTGTATGTATGTATGTATGTATGTATGTATGTATGTATGTATGTAGAAACCAGCAAATTGAAGACCGGCTGAATGGATTGAAGTGATATTTGGTACGTGGGTAGGTCTTGGAAACCTGGAAACCACAGGAAGTCACGCCGATAATTGCATTCGTCACTCACCAAACCCCGGCCACTGTAACAGTTGTTCCTTCCAATTTACGGAACTTTTTAACTCACCAAGGGTCATCTAAGGGCCATATGTAAGGATTGCTACGACCCCCGCCTTGGTGAACGTTTGTTTCAATCTCATGAAAATAGAAAGTAAAGTTTTGCAGTCGCGAGTTAAGTCAGAGGTATTTTACAGAGTCCAAGGTTATGATTTCTGCGACTGTCCGATGACAGCCGCCTGTCACCTTTGGCGATTTGTATTTCTCGCAATGATGTCAGTTCTTTCTAGCCGACCTTTCCCTTACAACATGACATCTCTGTTAAGAGTTGAGGAATGCGTGGATAATTGACGGTGACCCTTTTGACCTAAGTGCTGTTCTTCAACATGTTGGGTTTGTCTTGTCCCAGCACTTGGTCACTTGTTGTTTTAACCTAGTTCACAGATGTAAGTACTATGTGTTACAAGCCGTCATTGTTCAATTATGTTATATTACTGACTTTACATAGTACTTATTCGTTTGTTTAGACCCATGTAGTGTTACTGGCACATGGAACACCAAGTTTCCTTGCAGTCCATCATAAGAAAATACACCTGAAGTGTCTCGTAGATATTAGCTCTACATCTTTATATCAAGTGATATTCGTCAAGTTCCCTCTACTACATTTTTACCGTTCCCATGATATAGTGTTACTTTTATTGTTGATCTGTATATAGATATAAGCAACACTTGTATATAGATATGTTATATTTCAACTGCTATGAATCCTTTGCTGTGTGCCGTCGTATTGACATCAATTCAGCAAGCTATTTAATTGCTTAATTTTATAGATACGTGTTGGACACGGTCAGGCTTTGTATTTTGCTAACATGAACCATGACCATTTATAGGCATTTTTCAGCCAGTAGTCTCTACCAGACTCCATCCTGGCGGAATAGTACATGGATGACCTAGTAACATCCCTGGTCAATCAGAATTTCATGCTTCCAAGACAACGTCTGTTTATCAGGGAGCCCCTGCTTCCACTGGCTCCTTTGACCTACTTCTCTATTTTTAGACATCTATGGGTCGATTCAAGTCCTTTCAGGTGACTCCGTCACAAGTATTTTTCAACCGTTATAGAAGTTTCCCTAAGTAATTATATTAAATACAGAGTGATTTATATAATTTGCATCTCATTATGTTGATAATCATCCAAAGTACCTACCTACCAAAAACAAATATATCCATCAATCCCCTCAGGAGTTATCCATCTAAAAAGTTACGAAATATAACACCCACTGCAATTCCAAACAAGCTGCTAGGGGGCCCAAAATTAGACCATTGACTCCTAGTACCAACAGCTATCCACCAGTAAAAAATCACGAACCTGGCACTTCTGGAAAATTTAGGCGCAAACTTTGATGCTCACTTGCAGTACCAAAACAATTTGCCAGGAGGCCCATTATCGAACTTGACCTTCCTTTCTGTGTCCCCTACCTATCAACCAAATATCATTAACATCCATCAAGAACATCTCGAGTTATCTTGCTTACAGACAAACGCACTTACATACAAAGCCAGCTACAGCACCATAGGTAAAAGGTAGCTAAACCATTCTCGCACATGGCAATCCTTTCCACAGCCGCTACAGACCTGCCAAATATCGTAGAAATCGCCCAGCTACATTTTGACTTATGCCTCCCGAAAAAACACCAAAAAAAATACCAAGCTCGCTAATGTACCATAGGAAAACGCCAGGTAACCCATTTTCGAACTAGGCATGCCTTTAAACAACCGCTACACACCTGCAAAAAATAAAAAAGTTCCATCCACAATTTCTCGAGTTATATCCTGTTGACCTACATACAGACCCAAGTCGACAAAAACATAAGCTTCTTGGCGAAGCTAATTATCAAACTATTGGTCAGCTTAATTGGTCAGATTACACCCTGGTTGAATTTGGTTATCTTTATAAGATTCTGTCGGGCTATTTGTAATTAAAGTGGTCAAATTTGATGAAACCGTGAATCAATCAGTGTGTAAGTTATTAGAAATACTCCTAAACCCAGGAAATCCTTTGTCAATCATAATACACATCCAGCACCAATCCCAGACAGTCTGATATTTCACACTCCACAGGAGGACAGGCATCACCTCACCTGGTCCACTGGCACCCTCCCTGCATTGTTATCACACTGGGTGGGGAGGGGGTAATTATCGAACAATAGGGGAAATGAGGAAAATTCAGGGTCAAAGGTTGTATCTATGTGTTGCTAGGGCAGCCAACGCCCGCTTTGCTGGGGGTCTTGAGATATGTCTTAGTCGCACTGAGCAGTATGGCGACGTGTACACTGTTCGAATGGGGATGGAAGACGTGGTGGTTCTGAACGGCTACCGGGCCATCAAAGAGGCGCTTGTGGACTACAAGGACGCTTTCTCCAGTAGGCCGAGCGTCTATTTGCTGAATCTAGTATCTGGCTTTGGGAAAGGTATGCTATGTTCTTCTCTTTACTTTACGTATCAACATAATACTAAAGCTTATTGTGCAGCCAAGTAGTTTTTAGATTTTAAGTAAACAATGTAGTTTGATAGTAGCCTGTATCTGGAGACCTGTGTGTACAATCAATGATAAAGAATAAGCCCTTATAGGAGTCGATACTATTCAGACCGGACTTTTTTTTATCAACATGGGACGGGGGGGGGGGCGTTTGAGGCACGCCCCTTCTAACTCCCAAATGACTCATCATATGGCCACCAAATTTCCAGTTTACTAGCAGAGTTTCAATGCATGACATACCGCATATTTATCTCACAGATATTGCCCTCTCAAAATTCAACCAAGCCTACTTGGAAAAACGTAGGTTTGCCGTCAGTGCCCTAAAAACTCTGGGAATGAGAATGGGACCTGGCAGCGTGGAAGAACACATCAGAGAAGAGGCTCGTCAGCTCTGCATAAAGGTATTTTGTGAATATTCCCACTTTTGACATTTTAAACCCACATTAGGCTTGAATAACGTTGCACATAAGTAGTGATCATGTTATTACGGTTTCAGTAGGCCAATCAAATGGCCTTTTCACTGTAGGCTGAGACGTGATTGGTTGGTGCCTGTTGCTCAGCGCTAGAGCAGGGAGGCGATAGCAAGCAGCAGTGCAGGGTCTTTGTTTGACAAAAATACATAAGCATGGCATGAGAGGACGGACAATCTGACCCATGTGGTGTGCATTTTTTAAGCTGTCCGAGCAAGGAGATGGACATCCACGTGACATCGCCGACAACCTGACTGTGTCAGTCGCCAACATCATCTGCTCCATGGTGTTCGGGAAACGCTACGGCTACGATGATGAAAAGTTCGTCGAACTGACCAAGATTATACACAAGCTACTGTCCCAATTTGAACATGGATCCAGTCAGCTGATGACAGTGTTTCCCTTTCTGCGATTCGTACCGGGAGGTAGGATCTCAAATATATACCTGGATTTATGTTTGAAAACTTGATTTTCGGCTAGTACGTATGACTAGTATTAACCAATCCTACTTCTCTTCTTTGAGCCGTAGACAATGACTATGTGAAGGGTTCATCATCGGACAATCATTTCATGTCTAAATTACCGGGACACCAACATACTGAATTTTGTTTTCTTCACAGTTAACTCAGCAAACAGGATTCTTGTCGAATGCATTAACAAGGTCCACGAATTTCTTCGACAAGAAATTATAAAGCATCGCGAGACCCTGGACAACGAGAATCCACGAGACTTCATCGACCTCATCCTCACCGAACTACAGACCCAAGAGCAGACCGACTGCTTTACAGAGGAGAATATTGTGTGGATCATTCAAAATATGTTTTTCGCTGGAATGGAGACCACAGCCAACACCTTGCGATGGGGTCTTCTCTACATGGTTTTGTGTCCAGAGGAACAGCAGAAGGTACCGTACGTTACGTAATTCATTGTGGTCTAGGTCAAAGTTCAAGAATTGTCTAGATTTTTATGCAAAGGTCTGCTATCTTGTAGAGGGTTCGATTTGACGTATACATTTGAAGTACTACCCACAATTCCTGGTACTGCGCATGCGTACTCGGAATGGTAAACGAGCTTATCTTTTTGCTAATCCAGGGAGCCATAAGTTCAAATGTGCGCACTTGGAACCCCAAATGCCTTATTTGAAAAGGAAAACAAAACACTGTTACACTTATAGCTGTAGTAAGCTTTATTGATTCACATGAGAAAAATCTGTAACAGGTCCATGCTGAGCTGGACAGTGTCCTGGGAACAGACCATGACGTGCCCACCCTGGCCCACAGGTCCCAGCTCCCGTATACCGAGGCTACTATCATGGAGATCCAGCGCATCAGGCTTGTAGCCCCACTTAATGCTCCTCACGCTGCTACAGAGGACACGACTTTCCGAGGCTATGACATCCCGGCGGGAATGCAGGTGAGTAATGTATATGCATTATTTACGTTTCGTTATCCTCATTGCGTTTCTTTACTTGTAGAACCCCGATGGTTCACTGATCGAGTCGACGTCACTGAAAAGTGAGGTTTGTGTAAGAATATAGGTCTTGGCATTTTCACCGTTGATACTTTTTTGTATGAAGAATGATGATATTTTACGTGTTATGTCACATGATGTACATAGAGAGCCTCACGATCACAGTGCAGATAGTGTCAGAAACAAACTTTTTTTTGTCGTCTATTCGCTATGAAGGTCCTTACCAACCTGTGGTCAGCCCACATGGACCCGGAATACTGGCCGGACCCAGAGACTTTTGACCCCCGTAGGTTCCTGGACTCTGACGGCAAAGTGGTCAGCAGGCCGGACTCGTACCTACCCTTTTCTGCTGGTAAGTCTTTAAACCCAAATTCAGCCGAAAACTCCATAGAAGTATTTTTCTTCGCGATCGACTGCGATAGTTCTCTGGTGCCAATGAAAATAGACGTTTTGCTCTCCCAGTTCTGAAAAAAAAACAACCTTTTAAAGTACTCTATAAAGTTATAACCAAGCAGTTGGTGTCAACTTTTTTTAGTTTTGTTTCTTACTTCGTATCATCCTGTATCAAGGACGCCGTGTCTGCCTCGGTGAGCAGCTGGCTAAGATGGAGCTCTTTCTGCTCTTTTCTTCCCTCCTGAAACACTTCACCTTGAAGTTGCCAGAGGGCGTCGCTGCACCGTCGGCCGATGACTGCATGGGTCTTTCACCACCAACAGTGAATATGTGCGTCACTCGGCGCTAGGGTGCTCGATTCAAAACATATTGTGAAGATCATCGACAATACACAAGTTAACTTGTATAAAACGGTGTAAAATCTTTCTCTATATAATTGTTGACGCTTAGACATATGTGCAATTTAGAACGGAATCAGAACATATCTTCTGTTGATCGTACCGCGCCTTGTTCCCTCATATAAGACATTGCAGATATTACTTGTTAGATCGACTAAACGTTCTCCATTTATGCTGGTCTTCTACATTCACACATACATACATACAAATGCTACCCCAGACATAACCTTGGCGATTGTGTTGAACACTTTAAGAATCATTGCATACCATGTAGAATTCTACTGTTTTGTACAAGTAAATAAAATGATTCCACGGCATGTAATTTTACTGATAATGTGATATATATGTGATATATCATGCTATATTTCATAATTCGATAGCAATAATCATACACATAGCTTTAGATAGTTGAACTTGCATATGGCATTTTATACCCATCAAACCCCAAACCCACCCCGCGAACAACGCGTACGTAGGGCCGGTGAAAGCAATCCTCGAGAGCAATGACCGCGACAGTCCCCCGACAACTGGTGTGTTTTCTTTGGCGATGCGTTCCTGACCAGAATACAGACGCAAGAATGTTTAAACAACAGTTAAAAAGACACTTGATACTCATAGCGCCTTGATTCTTTAGCGTGAACCCTTGGCTTTAGCATGAGCCCTTAACCTTGCTTTCACGGCAAATATGCCAGCTTGGCCTGGTGATGTCAGTGAGGAAAGTCTTTGTTGAAGATTGGATTTCCTTACAACAGATGGAATAATCAAAATATCGTTTTATTTGGTCTTGGTTTAGGTCAGTACGCTAGGTTTTTGGGTAGGGGAAGTTATTTGAAGCCTCACTGCTTTCCAGAAGACGTGCGTGAGGAGATGGGGAGGGGGGCTTTTAAAGAATTTACTCATGTTATACCTTGGTGATCATGCATAATTTCAAGGTGACGTATTTGAATGTTGCTACGAGTTCTCAACTGACATTTTCAAACGTCAAGGCCTTCTGAAGAGCCTCTGGACACTTTTTCAGTACAACTGTGAGATTATTTCGAGGTTCTGTCATTATTCCAAGGTAACAAGGCAATGACTGTGAAACCTGGTACAACCAGTACACATGACCTTTGGCACCAGATCTAAAGTCAATCAAGCGGTAAAGTCACAACGACAAACAAGCAAGGATCTCGTAGAGTCTGCGCCACGCTACCTAGCCTGGGCGTTTCTTCGAGATTCTTCATTTCCTGCCCATTTTTCAGAGCTACACATGCTCTAATAGCAAGGTGAGATAGATTTTCATGTCCTGAGAGCTTTTGTTGGATGTTTCAATCCCAAAGGGTGAAAAATAGCAAATTTTGGCAACAGTACTAAGTACACCCCCTCCCACATGTTTTCGAACACAGGCTAATGTTTGCTGCGTTGTTGTCAGAAGTCTCTATCCGCACTATCGCAGTGATTTGGGTCGTTTTCCTGACCATTCTCGTCTTCTTCAAACGACGTAAGATGGATCCACCGTCACCGAGTGGGAGCTGGCCTGTTGTCGGACACCTGTTGTCCCTCGGCCGAGCGCCCCACCTGAAGCTAACGGAGTGGAGGAAGCAGTATGGCGACGTGTACACTGTTCGAATGGGGATGGAAGACGTGGTGGTTCTGAACGGCTACCGGGCCATCAAAGAGGCGCTTGTGGACTACAAGGACGCTTTCTCCAGCAGGCCAAACGTCTATGTGCTGAATCTAGTATCTGGTTTTGGAGAAGGTACGTACTAGGTTCTTCTCTTCAATTTTCGCAGTTCCCATAACTTGTAACTATATTGTCTTGGAACTGATGATGACCTGTCGTTGAACGATGTAGTGAGGTGCTAGCTCGTACCGGGAGCAATGTTTATACTACATATGTTAAAGAACATTGGGTGTTGCATATTACTTAAGGTGTCCGAATTTCTTAGTCACCTTCGTCGTTTAGCAGTCTTGATAACACGCCTTGTTTTGTTTTGTTTGGGTGCCCATTCAAAATGTATTGCCCAAGGCACTATGTACTGCCTACATTTGTACAATGCTTATAACAAACAATGGTAACGATACCCTACTGTTTTGCTCTCTTCAATCCATGACGTATGTATAGATAAATATTATATCACACATCTTACAGACATTGTGATGTCACCATTCAACCAAGCCTACAAAGAAAAACGCAAGTTCGCCTACAGTGCGCTGAGAACCCTGGGAATGAGAATGGGACCAGGCAGTATGGAAGAAAACATCAGGGACGAGGCCCGTCAGCTCTGTCTGAAGGTATTTTTGCTTATATTTTAGGTACTTGAAACGGTTACAAATGGGGTGTGGATACAACGGTACATTACAACACGCAAGGAACATACATTCACATAATTACACCAGGTGCCATCATACCGCCACCTCAAAAAACGTTGTTAGAGAGGCCTGCTAAGGATTGTCTTCAACACCTAAATATCTGAATTGTATCACATTTAGGATATTTAACATTTGGTGTTCAAGACAATCTTGGGAAGACCTCTATACTAACGTTTTTTGAGGTGGTGTTGTTATGGCACCTGGTGGAATTATGATAGTCGATGTTAATAACGATCAGGTAAAAGTGGTTTAAGATTTTAAGTTGAGAGTACATCAGCCTTCCTCATTTCCAAATGTATATGGCCTTTGTTGTACAAATGCATAGCTACAAACATGACATGAGAGGATACACAATCTGACCCATGCAATGTGTACTTTGATAGCTGTCCGAGCAAGGGGACGCACAGCCAAGTGACATCACCGACAACCTAACCGTGTCAGTCGCCAACATCATCTGCTCCATGGTGTTCGGGAAACGTTACGACTACGATGATGAAAATTTCCTCGAACTGTCCAAGGTTGCAAACAAGCTGGTCGCCCAACTCGGATCGAGTCAATTAATGACTGTTTTCCCTATTCTGCGATTCGTACCGGGAGGTAGGATAATGTTAGCTTGGGTACAATCCGATTGCTATTCAGATGTACCTTGCCTACCCTGGTAGTAATCAGATGGTACCCAGGCTAGGATATTGGACATGTAACGTTTTGTTCATGAATGGCACTTATGTCAGTATTTACCAATAGTGTTCACCAACCGAACCAACCTGGTGTGTTCGATTACTACCTTTATGCTTTTAACGTGTCAGCAAATATCTACTTTATGATGACTGACGCATAAACCATAATGGGTCCAGGAAGAAGGTTTAGTTCTTACGGGGGTACTGTTTGTGTGTTTGCACCTATAACTCAAGTGCCTGCTGATGATTACCTCCATGAAATGTCATGGAGCATGATGGAGGTTATATTTACCTCCATGAAATGTCATGGAGGTTATATTTACCTCCATGAAATGTCATGGAGGTTATATTTTACCCTGCGTTTGTCTGTCTGTGTGTGTGTCTGTGTGTGTGTCTGTGTGTGTGTAAACAAAATAACTCATGAACGGTTGGGTGGATTGGTTTCATACTTGGTTTGTTGGTAGTGTGTGACAAAAGCTGGAAATTATTAGATTTTGGGCCCCCTAGCGGCTCCCCTTGGTACTGCAGCGCAACTTCCGGTTTTGCTATCTCGGTGTTCTGAACATGCTATGGTCACGATTTTTTAAATATTAGATAGCTCTTGTGCTCAGGAAGAAATGACATAAGTTTGGGCCCCCTAGCGCCTAGTTTTGGGATAGCAGGGGCATTTTTGTCAAAAACTTCTGAAGAGGATAACTCAAGAAGGGAACAACGGATTTTCATCATTTTTGGTATGTAGGTACCTTAGACAATGTTTAAGATAAGATACTAATTATGCAAAATAGGAGTACATTTGCATAATCAATGAGAATATTCTATCATAGCATTTTTTCAAATGTATCTCTTGTTCCAGACATGCTATGGTCTTTACATTTAGGTGGTAGATAGCTCTTAGTGCCACAAACATGTGGGGCAAGTTTCAGCCCCCTAACATTTAATTGTGGAACTGCAGGGTCGTTTTTGTCAAGACACTCCAAAGAGGATAACTGCAGAAAGGAACGACGGATTGCCTGCATTTTAGGCATGCAGGTAGCTTAGGCAAAGATTTTCATAATGATATACATGTTATGCAAATGAGGACTTAATTTGCATAATTAATGAGGAAATTGATAAGTTCCATTGTCTTCAATAACTGGACCTCAATACATGTAACACATGTTAATTATGATAGGTGGAATATAAGCAGATACCAAATATGGTAATGAGGAACTTATTTCCATAATTTATGTAAAATTGCAAAACCGCTTTATGATTGATAATGGGAATTTTATAATTGTGACATGTGTACGTTTGTCAATGATAAACAACACCATACATAAATTATCTTAATGTCTTAGTCAATTGCATGAAATTTACGAAAGCTCTAAATTTTCATTGAGGTATTAGGTCGCCGAACTCTAGTTTACACTGCGTTTGTGTGTGTGTAAACAGAATAACTCAAGAACGGTTGGGTGGATTGATTTCATACTTGGTGTGTGTGTGGTGAAAGCTGGAAATGATTAGATTTTGGGCCCCCTAGCAACTCCCCTTGGTACTGCAGCGCAACTTCCGGTTTTGCTATCTGGGTGTTCTGAACATGCTATGGTCACGATATTCGAGTGTTAGATAGCTGTTGTGCTCAGGAAGAAGTCACATAAGTTTGAGCCCCCTAGCGCCTAGTTTTGGGATAGCAGGGGCATTTTTGTCAAAAACTTCTGAAGAAGATAACTCAAGAAGGGAACAGCGGATTTTCATGATTTTTGGTATGTAGGTACCTTAGACAATGTTGTACAAGATAAGATACTAATTATACAAAATAGGAGCACATTTGCATAATTAATGAGAATATTCTATCATAGCAGTTTTTTTCAATATATCTCTCGTTCTAGACATGCTATGGTCTTGACATTTAAGCGGTAGATAGCTTTTTGTGTCATGACAAAGTGGAGCAAGTTTCAGCCCCCTAACATTAAATTTGGGAACTGCAGGGGCGTTTTTGTCAAGACATTCCAAAGAGGATAACTGCAGAAAGGATTGAGGGATTGGCATCATATTAGGCATGCAGGTACCTTGAGCAAAGATGTTCATAATGATATGCATGTTACGCAGATGAGGAATTAATTTGCATAATTAATGAGGAAATTGTATAATTCGATTGTTTTCAATAACTGGACTTCAATAAATGTAACACATGTTAATTATGATGGGTGGATTATAAGCAAATACCAAATATGATAATGAGGAACTTATTTGCATAATTTATGTAAAATTGCTAAACCGCTTTATAATTTATGATGGAAATTTTATTATTGTGACACGTGTACGTTAGTCAATGGTGAACAATACCATGCATAAATTATGTTAATGTCTTAGTCAATTGCATGAAATTTACAAAAGCTCTTAATATTCATTGAGGTATGAGGTCACCGAACTCTAGTTTACCCTGCGTTTGTCTGTGTGTCTGTGTGTGTGTCTGTGTGTGTGTAAACAAGATAACTCAAGAACGGCTGGGAAGATTGGTTTCATACTTGGTGTGTTGGTGGGGTGTGGTGAAAGCTGGAAATGATTAGATTCTGGCCCCCCTAGCGGGTCCCCTTGGTACTGCAGTGCAACTTCTGGTTTTGCTTTCTCGGTGTTCTGAACATGCCATGGTCACGATTTTTGAGTATTAGATAGCTCTTGTGCTCAGGAAGAAATGACATAAGTTTGGGCCCCCTAGCGTCTAGTTTTGGGATAGCAGGGGCATTTTTGTCAAAAAATTCTGAAGAGGATAACTCAAGAAGGGAACAACGGATTGTCATGATTTTTGGTATGTAGGTACCTTAGACAATGTTGTACAAGATAAGATACTAATTATGCAAAATAGTAGTACATTTGCATAATTAATGAGAATATTCTATCATAGCAGTTTTTTCAATGTATCTCTTCTCCCGGACATGATATGGTCGTGACATTTGGGTGGTAGATAGCGTTTAGCGTCATGACAAAGTAGGGCAAGTTTCAGTCCCCTAACAATAACTGCAGAAAGGAACGATGGATTGCCTGCATTTTAGGTATGCAGGTAGCTTAGGCAAAGATGTTCATAATGATATGCATTTTATGCAAATGAGGACTTAATTTGCATAATTAATGAGTAAATTGTATAATTCCATTGTTTGCAATAACTGGACTTTGATAAATTTAACACTTGTTAATTATAATCGGTGAAACATATGTAGATATGAAATATGCAAATGAGGAACTTATTTGCATAATTTATGCAAAAATTGCAAAACAAATTAATGATTAATGATCTGAATTGGGAATTTGACAGGTGTACTGTACGTTATTCAATGATGAACAACACCATACAATAATCATGTTAATGTTAAGTCATTTGCATGAAATTAACAAAAGCTCTAAATATTCATGGAGGTATGAGGTCGCCGAACTCTAGTTATGTATGAGTTTTAATATGTGGGTAGATACTGGAGTTCTGATGAAACATTATGATTTCAGGCAGTCTAACAGCCTTTTTCAGGCCAACAAAGCCTGACTGATTGTAGAGCGGTAAAGTCTACATTCGAAAATATCACGTATGCCCAAGATCGATGATCTCATTTTCAGTCACCTGGCTTGTATACTAGTACGTAGTTTTGCCTATTTAGTCCACAATGACGCAGCAGCGATGTTGTTCACATTAAGCATGTTGTTTCATGTACTTTATCATATTGAATTTTGTTTTCTTCACAGTAAATTCATCAAACAGGATTCTTGTCGAGTGCATGGAAGAGGTTCACGCATTCCTTCGACAAGAAATTACAAAGCATCGCGAGACCATGGACAAAGAGAATCCACGAGATTTCATCGACCTTCTCCTCGCCGAACTAGAGACCCAAGAGAAGACCGACTGCTTTAAAGAAGAGAATATTGAGTGGATAATTCAAGACCTGTTTGTTGCTGGAGTCGAGACCACGGCCACTACCTTGCGATGGGGTCTTCTGTACATGGTTCTGTGTCCAGAGGAACAGCAAAAGGTACGTCACAGTGCTGAGTGCGCATGTGCTTGTATGGGTTATGGTCTAGGTCCAAGTCAAATATCTCTTACTTCGATTAGGAAACACTTGTCCAGATGTTTACGAAAAATTCTGCTGTCTTACGTATACAGAGGGTTAGAGTCGATTTCAGTGATTTTTTAAAAATTGTTTAACACTATTTACTGTTTCCAAAAAGTGTGAATAGACTTGTTTACCATTCCGATAACGCATGAACAGCAAAGGCCCCTGAAATATAAACAAAACAAGTCTGGAATATGTTAATGCAAATCGAGACAATGGTCATGATTGCTAGAACTGTTGCACATGGAACTCCACATGGCTTATTTGAAGTAAAAACGGCAAACGTAATGGACACTGTTATTGCAGTTGCAGTCAGTTTTGTTGATTCGTATGAGACAAATAATCTTTAACAGGTCCAGGCCGAGCTGGACAGTGTCCTGGGAGCAGACCATGACGTGCCCACCCTGGCCCACAGGTCCCAGCTCCCGTATACCGAGGCTACTATCATGGAGATCCAGCGCATCAGGGCCATAGTTCCCCTTGCTGCTCCTCACACTCCTAACGAGAACACGACTTTCCGAGGCTATGACATCCCAGCGGGAACGCAGGTGAGAGATTTTTAGATAAAGAGCCTTTACGTTTCTCTGCTATCTTCGCTGCGTTTTGCTGAACATTGACCTCGACCATAATGCATTACTCACACATGCGCACACGGATCTTTGGGAGTCGTTCATGGGACGTAATAAGTGAGGTACATAGACATGGGAATTTCGTTTTCGCCTTTCAATCAAGTGACTATATGTCAAATAAGGTCTCTACAATGAAAGTTTATTTGCAAGTTCTTGCCCGAGGGCTAATTGCAACATGGGACAGGTATACAGAATACATAGTAAACATACATTATGTACTTGAGTAATTAGTGCCGATATGATTTCATAGCCACACGCCACATGACATGCCAGTATGGTACTAATACTGACAGTCAAAAATGTCTTTACTGTCTATTTGTTTTGAAGGTTTTTCCCAACCTGTGGTCAGCTAATATGGACCCGGAGTTTTGGCCAGACCCAGAGAAGTTTGACCCCAGTAGATTCCTAGACTCTGACGGCAAGGTGGTTACCAGGCCGGAATCCTTCATGCCTTTTTCAACAGGTGAGGTCTTTTAAACCAGTTGCAAAGACTAACAAATTCACCCAATTAAGTGTGTGTAGCATGTCAAACTATTAAGTCATAAACGATATGTTGTCATAAAAACGTTTTGCTTGTTCTTTGAATTTTTTTCTCATTATCCTATTCCAAAGGCCGCCGTGTCTGCCTCGGTGAGCAGCTGGCAAAGATGGAGCTCTTTCTGCTCTTCTCTTCCCTCCTGAAACACGTCACCTTCAAGTTGCCAGAGGGCGCCGCTGCACCTTCGACAGATGGTTGCATGGGAATAACCTTGGTCCCATCAAGAATCAATATGTGCATCAGCCAGCGCTAGTATGCTCGTTCTAAAGCAAATTGTGACAAGGATTGATAACATGTACTTAATAAGTTTATAACAGTTTTTAAATGTTATAACCTTTGAAGCTTTGGATATGTGCACCATATGACGGAATCTACCATAACGTTAACGTTTCTGATTGACCTTGAAGTGCCTATTCTTATTACCCATCTTACGACATTGTAGACATTGATTGTCAAATTTACGTTTACATGTAAAGTAGATGAACTATTATGTTCACATGTTAGAGTTACAAATGTATGTTTTTGGTGAAAGAGCATAGAAACCCACTTGATAGGAACTAATAATTTTTTTCAAAACTTTGTATAAGCAAGCAGTATCATGTGGATAATGAATGTTATACAAGTCCTACAATATTAGACCAGGGTAAAGTCCACCAGGTGTCATTCCCATCATCTGACTGTAGCTCGTTAAAACACCGGACTTAACCTCCCACTTTTGAACCAAAACGACATGCTAGAGACAAAGGTGTATTTTTCTTGCTTTTTTTTGTATAATTTACGTTCAGTTCAGCTTCCTTTATTTGAACTGGAATGGCCCAATCGGCCTTAGCTGCTCTTCCCAGAGGTCAGTAATGACCACTTGAGAATTATTGCATACAATGAAGCATTCTACTGCTCTGTGAATAAAATTATTTGGCGGCATGTAATTTAAATCATTATGACAATGTGATATAGTGCTATATTTCATAAATCGATATCAATAATCATTCACATAGATTTAGATAGCTGAACTTTAATATAGTATTTTATACCCATCGAACCCCGACCCCACCCCTCAAACAACGCATCGTACCATTTGAAGCAATCCTCCAGAGCAGTGACCGCGGCAGTGCCCTGGCAGTGTGTTTTCTTTGACAATGTGCCTGACCAAAATACAAACGCCAGAATGTTTATACAACAGTTCAGAAGATACCTGATACTCATGGCGCTATGGTTCTTCATCGTAAGCCCTTGCGTTTCCTTTCACGGCACTTTCAAGCGATGTCAGTGAGGAAAGTTTTTGTTGAAGATTGGGTTTCCTTAGAACAGAGGTTAATTTGATTTTATTTGATTTATTCGGCTGTATAGTCATAAGAGATACAGCCAGGGCTACCCAACTAGCCGGAGGCTATTATCACGGGCTAGCCCTGGTAACAATACAAAATACATTATACAATAGTATACAATATACAACAGTATTAGAGTCGATTCCACATACCTTGGTGTTTATTTTGCAGCATGTAAGGACTTTTTTTAGAAGAATTGTATCACTATTCGGAGGTTAAAAGATCAATGACGTGAAAGCCTGGTACAACAAAGGTATGCGTGACCCCCTTTGGCACCGGAGTCAATCAAGCAGCAAGACGCAACAAAAACCAAGAAAGGATCCCGCCAAAGTGTCTGGGCGTTTCTTCAAGATTTCTAATCTTCCTGTACGTGGTATATACAGCTACACATTTTCTTAAAGCAAGGTGAGATACACTGTATTTCCTAGGAGCTTTTTGGTGAATGTTTCAGAGCCATAGAGTGTAAAAAAAGGCAAATATATGGGCAACAAAATTATAGTAGATACGACCCCTCCCATTTCTTTTCAAACACAGGACAATGTTTTCTGCGTTGTGGCCAGAAATCTCCATCCAGACCATTGCGCTATTTTTCGTCGTTTTCCTGACTCTTCATGTCTTCTTCAAACGACGTAAGAACCTCCCACCGTCACCGAGTGGGAGCTGGCCTGTTGTCGGCCACCTGTTGTCCCTCGGCCGAGCGCCCCACCTGAAGCTTACGGAGTGGAGGAAGCAGTATGGCGACGTGTACACTGTTCGAATGGGGATGGAAGACGTGGTGGTTCTGAACGGCTACCGGGCCATCAAAGAGGCGCTTGTGGACTACAAGGACGCTTTCTCCAACAGGCCAGACGTCTACTTGCTAAATCTGATATCTGGCTTCGGAAAAGGTACATACTAGGTGCTTCTCTCGAATTTTCGCAGTCTTCATAGCCTGCAACTATGTAGAGTTTTGAAACTGATGGTCTTGAACGATTTAGTTAGGTGCTAGCTCGTACAGGAAGAGATGTTTATACTACTATGTTAACCCTATTCAGACCGGTGTGACAGCGATCTCGCCCCCCCGGGGATCTCGCCCCCCCCCCCCGGGGGCGAGATCACTAGCGTTTTCGCCCCCCCCCCCAAGAGCAGCTGGCTACTACATATTACAGGTGCGCTACCTGGTACTATACTGCACCTGGGGAGTAACGTATATGGTGTGTTACCTGGTACCTATATGGCACCTTATTACCGTACCGTAAGATGTCACACCTCGAAAGTCGATACTATATTGTTCGGTGCAAACATGACATTGAAATGAAAAAGACAATTTTTGCAGCTGAGCTGGCATAACGTATAAATCAACACCGTCTATGGTACGGAATACGTCAGCTATATGTTTTCAATTTGTCACAGTGTTTTCTTTCTTGTGCTGGAAACATTTCCAAAGCACTAACAAAAACACAAGTGAATAATAGTTTCTCATTATAAACACTATCTAAGCGCAAGTTGATATAGCTGTTGCTAAATGCTACACAAACACTTGTAAAGTACCTGTCTTAAGAAACACGGGTAAATGCATCAGTTCCTAAATACTAGAAAAAAACAGTCATGTTGGAGGTGAAAATAATAATAAATCTTATTATATCCTTATATATCCCTTGGCCAGGTGCATATACCAAAATGTGCGTTATTCTAATTAATACCTAATATTTGCATAATTAATAAAGACATTACATAGTTCTTTTGTGGTCACTTCATGGTAGAGACTTCATATTGGAGATATATAGGTTGCTTGAGGACAGGTGAATACAATGAAATACATCTTATGTCAAGACTCAGGTATATGCAATAATGGGAATTCAAGGGACCAAACCCTCCTTGTCTGAAACAAGTTCAACTATCTTATTACCATGTAATTACGTTAATATTGATACTATGAATGGAGTTATGTATCAAACTCGTGTACTTATATCATTCTGAAACTGCATTTTGTGATTAATACCAATCAACTTCTAAAATGTCATGTAAACCCGTTTTTTTTTGGGGGGGGGGGCGAAATCGCTAAAGGGGGGCGAGGTAGGGGGGCGAGATCACTAGCCGGGGAGGGCGAGATCGCTAGTGCGGGAAACATTTTTTGAAATCTTTGGCAATTAATATAAATTTCGCGAAAAGTCACCAAATTTGGTGGCTCTAGCGTAAGTTCTGACGTCATGCGATATGAAAGTTTGCGTGGGCCTCAAAAGACCGCCCCCCCCCCCTCAATAGAGTTTCAAAGAACATTCGGGAATGTATATTACTACATGACGATTTTCAAGGAGCCATCACACTGTTACCATAAGGTGTTCGAATATCTTAACTTAATAGTGACCTTCACTTGTAGCAGTGTTAATAAGATGGGTGCCAATAAGATGGGTACCAATTCTCAATGTATTATCCGCGGCACTATGTACTAGTACATCTGTACAATATGGCCCGGCAGCATTGCAAACAATACTTAACAAACAATGATAATCATACCCTTCTGCTCTTCCCTTCAGCCCATGACATACCGCATTTGTAAAATATATATGAATATGATATCATACATCTCACAGACATCGCGATCTCAAAGTTCAACCAAGCCTACAAAGAAAAACGCAAGTTTGCCTACAGTGCGCTGAGAAACCTGGGAATGAGAATGGGACCAGGCAGTATGGAAGAGAACATCAGAGAAGAGGCTCGTCAGCTCTGTATGAAGGTATTTAAATTTCACTTCTGGCACTTCCAAAGGGACAAATAAGGTTTCATAATGTTACAACACAGCACAAAATTAATGACGACCAGGTGATAGTGGTTTGAGTTGTGAGCACATGATCAGTCTTTCTCAATTCCAAATGCACGTCGTACACGGCCTTTGCTGTACATATAGATACAAGCATGACATGAGAATAAAGATAATCTTCCATAGCTGTCCGAGCAAGGGGACGCACATCCACGTGACATCGCCGACAACCTGACTGTGTCAGTCGCCAACATCATCTGCTCCATGGTGTTCGGGAAACGTTACGACTACGATGATGAAAAGTTCCTCGAACTTTCCAAGATCGTCAACAAGGTGGCCGCCCAAGTAGGATCAAGTCAACTAATGGCTGTTTTTCCTTTTCTGCGGTTCATACCGGGAGGTAAGATATTGTTAGCTCAGGTACCATCCAACTTCTACCGGGGCACCTTAAATATTTAGCCTGGTAGTAATCGGATGGTACCCAGGCTATGATATTAGATATGTAACGATGCTTTGTTCATAAATGGTTTTGAGTTTGAGCAATTACGTCAGTATTCATCACAAGTGCTCACCTTACTGATTGTAGAGCGGCAAAGTCTATAGTCGCAAAGCACAGATATGTCCAATATCCACAAAAAGTAGTTACTCAAGCAACTGGATATGGTTTTGGAAACGGTCAGACGCTTCGGATAGAATCCACTATCCTTCGTCAGTGACACTAAAGTGATCTGAAAGAAACAGATCTTTTTTTTACCCTAACTATGAATGAAGAAAATTTTAGATGTCCAATCGGAGACATGTAAGACAATTCAAGCTGAAGACAATTTAGATTTCAACCGCAAACAAAGGTAGGTCCGAAACGTCTGACCGTTTCCAAAACCATATCCAGTTTCTTGAGTAACTACTTTTTGGCGTATCTTACTACCTGGATGTTTAACTTACATCGACGTATATTCAATATCGATGATCTCATTTTGGTCACACAGCTTGTAGTTTTGACGCAGCAATGTTGTTTTCTGCTTGATGTCATATTGAATTTGTTTCCTTTACAGTAAATTCAACAAACAGGATTCTTGTCGAATGCATTGAAGAGACCCACGCATTCCTTCGAGAAGAAATTACACAGCATCGCGAGACCATGGACAACGAGAATCCACGAGACTTCATCGACCTCCTCCTCAACGAATTACAGAAGACCGACTGCTTTACTGAGGAGAATATTGACTGGATAATTCAAGACCTGTTTTTCGCTGGAATCGAGACCACAGTCACCAGCTTGCGATGGGGTCTTCTGTTCATGGTTCTGTGTCCAGAGGAACAACAAAAGGTACCTTAAAGTGCGTAGTACGCATGTACGAGTAATGCATTGTCGTCTAGGCCCTAGTTCTAGTGTTTTACAAAAGTCGAAAGTGTGAGAAGGCATAGGCTTGTTCACGATTCCAATAACGCATTCACAGCAAAATAGACCCTGAGACATTTATATATCATAAGCAAAACACGCGTCTGGACATTTTTATGCAAATCAAGACAACGGTCGCTTTTGACATACATTTGTATTACCCGTCCCACAATTCCTGTCGCTGCGCATGCGTATTCGGAATGGCGAGGAAGCTGGTCGTACAATAGTCAAAGGATCTTCAAGTTCTAAAATTTAAGCTATAACACAATTCATAAGTCACATATACGGACTTAGAACTCCAGATAGCTTATTTGAAGTATAAACGTCTACTTTGACCTAAAGTAATGGATACTGTTATTGTAACTGCAGTAAGCGTTGTTGATTCATATGAGAAAAATCTGTAACAGGTCCAAGCTGAGCTGGACAGTATCCTGAGAACAGACCATGACGTGCCCACCCTGGCTCACAGGTCCCAGCTCCCGTATACCGAGGCTACTATCATGGAAATCCAGCGCATCAGGGCCATCCTTCCTCTCGGTGTTCCTCGCGCCCCTAACGAGGACACGACTTTTCGAGGCTATGACATCCCAGCGGGAACGCAGGTGAGAGATTTATTAAGAGCCTACACTGTCCTCTATACAATGATGCAAGACTTGATATGTTGTCATCTTTAACCACTATGTTCATGCAGGGTATCTTACCATTTGACCCAAGACACACCACTGAAAATATTTTATGTTCAACCTTACTCAGGGGAAACCCAGTACTATCTACCATTCAGAACTGTCATTTATTTGATGTTGTATTTAAGTTCATCAAACAGACAGATCATTTTAGCTGAACCTTATTTGATTATTTCTAAGTTTGTTTATCAGCCATATGTCACTCTGTTGTTTGATTCCTTGTTTATTTTCATGTAGTTATGTCTTGTGTTCAATAGACAGGTTGTTTAAGTTGATTTATAACCTTATTTGATTACTTCTAAGTTTTTATGCCAGCTACACGTCACTTTGTTATTTGATTCCTTGTTGTTTTATTTCATGTCGTTATCATTATCTCTTGCCTTTGTTATTTAGCGTTTTGTAGTCCTGTATGTGTGTCCTTATTTTGTTTATGTACATGAGGAGAAGACCTCGATAAGCAGGGTCTGCTTTCCGTCTCATCCTCTTTAAAGAAATGTGAATAAAAAAAATTAAAAAAAAAAATCTTTGGGATCGTTCATGAGACGTAGTTAGCTAGGTATATATGAGGATTTTACGTTTCAATCGGGTGATTTATATGTCAAAAAGCTCTTTATTTTGACTAGAATCGCAAAATGATATTTCTATAGCCACTCGCCACGTGGTATTGCAATTGATACTAAAACTTAAAAATTCTTTTACTGCAGTCTATTCGTTTTAATTTGAAGGTTCTTCCCAACCTGTGGTCAGCTCATATGGACCCAGAATACTGGTCGGACCCAGAGAAGTTTGACCCCCGTAGGTTCCTGGACTCTGACGGCAAGGTGGCTACCAGGCCGGAATCCTACATGCCCTTTTCTACCGGTGAGTTTTTAAACAAGATGACATAAAAACACTCAAAGTATGTTTTGGAACCTTAAACTATAAACTGATGTCATCCACACTGATCACGAAAAGCACTAGAAGTGTGTTTAAGCACCTTAAACTATTAAGTCATAAACCAGTCATTCGTGTCATCAAAAACGATTTTCTTGCAATGTTCTTTTAATTTTTTCTCGTTATCCTATTCTACAGGTCGCCGTGTCTGCCTTGGTGAGCAGCTGGCTAAGATGGAGCTCTTTCTGATCTTCTCTTCCCTCCTGAAGCACTTCACCTTCAAGTTGCCAGAGGGCGCCGCTGCACCTTCGACAGATGGCTGCATGACAATAACTTTGGTCCCACCAACAATCAATATGTGCATTAATCGGCGCTAGTATGTCCGTTTTAAAGCAAATTGTGACAAGGATTGATGATGCACATGTTAACATGTACAGAATAAGTGTATAACCCTTTTATAATTATGTTATGACCTTTGACGTATGCTTTCACATATGCGGACTATATAATGGAATTTATCATAACTTTTCTGATTGAGCATGCAGTGCATATTTTTCTCTTCGCCAATGGCGATAGAGTATGATTTTGCCGACTTGGGTCTGTATGTAGGTCAACAACATATAAGTCGAGAAATTGTGGATGGAACTTTTTGATTTTTTGCAGGTGTGTAGCGGTTGTCAAAAGGCATGCCTATTTCGAAAACGGTTTACCTGGCGTTTTCCTACGGTACAGCAGTGAGCTTTGTATTTTTTCGGGGTTTGTTTCCGGAAGCATAAGTCAAAATGCAGCTGGGCGATTTCCACGATATTTAGCAGGTGTGTAGCGGTTGTGGAAAGGATTGTCATGTGCGAGAATGGTTTAGCTAGCTTTTACCTATGGTGCTGTAGCTGGCTTTGTATGTAAGTGCGTTTGTCTGTATGCAAGATAACTCGAGATGTTCTTGATGGATGCTAATGATATTTCGTTGATAGGTAGGGGACACAGAAAGGAAGGTCAAGTTCGATAATGGGCTTCCTGGCAACTTGTTTTGGTACTGCAAGTGAGCGTCAAAGTTTGCGCCTAAATTTTCCAGAAGTGCCAGGTTCATGAATTTTAAGTGGTGGGTAGCTGTTGGGACTAGGAGTAAATGGTGTAATTTTGGGCCCCCTAGTAGCTTGTTTGGAACTGCAGTGGGTCTTATAGTTTGTAACTTTTTAGATGTATAACTCCTGAGGGGATTGATGGATATTCTTTGTTTTTGGTATGTAGGTACTTTGGGTGATTATCAACATAATGAGATGCTAATTATATAAATCACTATGTATTAAATATAATTACTTAGGGAAACTATAATGGTTGCAATATACTTGTGACGGAGTTACCTGAAAGGACTTGAATCGGCCCATAGATGTCTAAAAATAGAGAAGAATTAGGTCAAGAGAGCCAGTGGAAGCAGAGAATCCCTGGCGTTGTCTTGGAAGCATGAAATTCTGATTGACCAGGGATGATATGTCTTGAAAGCATGAAATTCTGATTGACCAGGGATCATACAAGGTCATCTGTGTACTATTCGACCAGGCCGTAGTCTGGTGAGACTACTGATTTTAACAAAACACTATGAAAGTTGCGCTGGAAAATATCACAACATATGTACATAATTTCATTGTCATCAGTTCGCTGAGACGGTTATGTTTTTGGTAGCATTTGTCGTTTGTCGGTTTCTGAGGAACACACGTTCATGCAGTCATTTGCTATTGGGGTAGGTACTATTTAGTAAATTACTAAATTATTATATAATATATGTATTATACATGAATAAGACGTTACAGTCTTGATAAAGGCATGATTATTTGGCAAAGAGAATGTGTTTGTCGAACTCTAGTTATTACTCATTTAGGACATTGTAGATATTGATTGTGAAATTTACGTTTACATTTAAAGTAGATGAACTATGATATTCACATGTTGGAGTTACAAATACATAATATCATGTTTTTTGTGTGAAAAATGTGTTGCAACCCACTTGATAGGAAGTGGACCCAGGACTGCAGTTGTAGAAAACTTATTGGATAGTTGTAAAAGTGATACCAATATGGAAGCTACGCGTATGAGTGCCAGTCTACCACACTAGTGTCACTTATACCACACCAGTACATGTCTTGAATACAGGAATGAATGCCTTGTTGGCGCTGATACCATGCTTTGTCCCTCTAATTCTTGTTACAACATCCATCACAACTTTATGGTGCCTATTTTCTAAAATAGCCATCCTGTTTTTTTTCACCCATCTTGTTTTTTTTTCGCCCTATCGCACTATTTTTGCAGTCCGCAGAGGATGTCATCCATAAAATTTACTTGCTGTGGCCTTACTAGCACGTACAAAATGTATGTATAGCATGTTGCAATGTAAGTATTCAACATGTTGAGACGTAAATGTGTTTAGTATTTCGCAAGTATTCCCACGGTTTTGTGCAAGGACATATAGTCATCTTAAAAAAATCGTCAGGCTACTATATACATATATTATATGTACATAGTAACCTGACGAATGGTGAATAAATTGTCACCGGGTCCTTGCGATGGTTGCACAATACACTTCTCACTTATAACAACATGAAACACTTCACCTTCAAGTTACCAGAGGGCGTCGCTGCACCGGAGGTCTATGACTGCATGGGTTGCTAGGGTGGTCCATTAAAGACGTATTGTGAAGGTTATCGACAATACACATGTATAAAACGGTGTAAGAAATTTCTACATATTACATTTGACGCTTTGACATATATATACTGTTGAACGGAATCAGAAAATATATTCTGTTTGATCATACCGCGCCTTGTTAGTCTAATGTTAAGACCCTCAAACCACCGTATGGGGTCAAAACTGACCCCAGGCGTATATAGATAATTATGTACCATTGTGACATTTCTGGTCGAAAACAAAATTCCTCCTATGAGTTTGTTTGTATATATATCTTATAAATATAAAACTTCTCATACGTTTTTACTGAGATTGGCTCATCGTTAATTAAGTTATTCTAGAAAGTTTATGTATGGTCCAGTGGGTTCAAAACTGACCCCAGCAAAATGTGCAGTTTTTTAAAACAAACTTTTGGGACCCACACCTAAACTTATTGTATGATCACAAAATTTTCAGACAATGATGTACTTGTAAACAACAATTACGGTAAAAACTTGTGTCGTTATCGTGTTATATGACGACATTATGAAGACTTTTTAAGAACAATTGTATCACTATTCCGAGGTCAAAAGATCAAGTACGTGAAACCTGGTACATGGGGGGATAAAGACGCTACAGGAATCAAGCAATGATCTCTCCGCCAAGCTGCCTGGGCGTTTTTTAAGATTCCTCATATTCCTGCACGTGTATCACAGTTACACATTGGTGAGATAGATTTATGTTTCGTAAGAGCTTTTGGTGAATGTTTCAGAACCATAAGTCAGTACGGTAGGGAAAATGATTGAACAAATGAAGTGCATGAGAATGTGGGGGAAAAGGTTTCTAAAGAATACAATTAAGCTATATACCGTGGTGTTTATGTTGAGGTAGGTTTATATAATTTCAAGTTGACATGTCGTATCGAGTTCTTAACTGACATCTTTAAACGTCAAGGCTTTTTGGAGATCTTGGGTAGACTTTTGACAGCCATTGTGTGATCATTCCGAGGTTAAAGTTCAAAGACGTAAACCCTGGTACGACCGATGCACGTGTACCCTTTGGAACCGGAGTCAACCAAGCAGCAAAGACGAGGCGAAAAACAAAGGTCAATCACTCGATCCACGACGCTGCCCGGACGTTTCTTCAAGACACCTTATCTTTCTGTACATGTAACACAGCTACAGATGCTATAATGGCAAGGTGAGGTAAACTTTTCATTGATCATTTAAGAGCTTCTTGTGAATGTGTTAAAACCATAGTGTGTGAAAAAAAGGCAACAATTATAGTTATTAACTGTAGTACACCCCCTCCCACTTGTTTTCGAACACAGGACAATGTTGGCTGCGTTGTTGTCAGAAGTCTCCATACGCACCATCGCGGTATTTTTGGTCGTTTCCTTCACTCTTCTGGTCTTCTTCAAACGACGTAAGAACCTCCCACCGTCACCGAGTGGGAGCTGGCCTGTTGTCGGCCACCTGTTGTCCCTCGGCCGAGCGCCCCACCTGAAGCTTACGGAGTGGAGGAAGCAGTATGGCGACGTGTACACTGTTCGAATGGGGATGGAAGACGTGGTGGTTCTGAACGGCTACCGAGCCATCAAAGAGGCGCTTGTGGACTACAAGGATGCTTTCTCCAGCAGGCCAAACGTCTATATGCTGAATCTAGTATCTGGCTTTGGAAAAGGTATGCTTGTGGGTTTCTCTTCAATTTTCGCGTTCACTATACCATAGGTTGCAAGAAGGCACCAATAGTATCGGGGGGCAAGTGCTGCAAAATGACACATATAAAGAGACATATTTTTCTTTTCTCACACATACACAATTGTTGATAAAATGTCGCACACAAAAAAGATATGTGAATAATATTTGAAACATCCGTAAGAGAAAAATTGTAATTTTTCAAAATCAATAAGGGAGAGAAAATCATAGTCATAAAACCTCTCTACGTGTGAGACGTTTTCTTAACTCCTGTGAGGGAGAAATGGCTCCTTCTATATGTGTGATTTTGCACACTTTGTCCTCGCATAACGACATACTACCCATGACTCTTTTGTTTGTTCGAATTCTCTCTAATATATCTCAGGCATAGGGCTCACAAAATTCGACCACGTCTACAAAGAAAAACGCAAGTTTGCCTACAGTGCGCTGAGAAACCTGGGAATGAGAATGGGACCAGGCAGTATGGAAGAAAACATCAGAGAAGAGGCTCGTCAGCTCTGTCTGAAGGTATTTTTGCGGATATTCTCATTTTAGAGGTATTTTATGCAATACTCAAGCTTAAATAACGTAACAACACGACACAAATAAAGACGATCAGGTGACTGGGTGAATACATAAGTCTCATTTCCAAACATTAACAATGGCTGAGTTTTATACACGCGATTTAGAGTCAACCCTGAGTAGTGTAAAATGCCAGAGTGTGGCATTGCGCATTAACAAAGAACAAACAAATTCTACTTTTACAATTTACAATGAAACAATCTCCTACTTGAAACAAAACAGCTACCACATTATCATCCTTCAAAGCCAAAACCTGGTTCTCCCTCGGAGATCCATTCTCTGTTGCTTAATGTCAGAACCTGTACTACCTCATGATATGTGACTTTTAGCATGTACACACAGATAGTATACATGTAATATATGATGTAAATTTGTAACCATTATTGTTTCTAAACTAATGTTAATGATTTATATAATATGTAACATGTACTTTTCCTCTCGGGGTAAGTCCTTGGCAATAGCCCATGGCTAGTTGGGCAACCCTGGCTGTTGGTTAACAACTGTACAAATAAATAAATAAATACAATTTACAATTTTTCTATATAATATTAATAGTTTCAAAATTATGGCCAGGATTAATCACAGCCGTTGGCGAGTCAGAGTCTGTCCCTTTTGTTGTTTTTGGGGAAGGTCACCAGCCAATCACGTTGCCTTTTGACCACAGGCAGCGACGTGATTGGCTGGGAATGATCTAACTAAGTGAGACGATAGAACGCAGGCTACACTGGGTCTGGGTTTTACATAGATACCAGCGGATTTATCAGAGGATTGATAATCTGACCCATGTAGTTTGTACTTTGATAGATGTCAGAACAAGGGGACGCACAGGCACGCGACATCGCCGACAACCTGACTGTGTCAGTCGCCAACATCATCTGCTCCATGGTGTTCGGGAAACGCTACGACTACGATGATGTGAAGTTTGTGGAACTGACCAAGATTGTAAACAAGCTACACGCCCAACTGAAATCCAGTCAGCTAATGACTGTGTTTCCCTTTCTGCGATTCATACCGGGAGGTAGGATAGTATTTGTGTAATGATGTTCTGTTCATGAATTTCTTTCACTTTGAGTACTTAATTAAAAGCAAATGTTTGTTCGGATCAAGCAATATCACGTTACAAAAGATCGATTTTGTTCATTTTTGAATGGTTCAGATACTCTCCTGGATGGTTTGCCCCAACACAAACTAGGGGTGTTATCCAGTAACTGAACAAGAACAAGAGTGTTCAAAACTCAGAGATACGAACTATATACAGCACTGACTTTTTTTAATTTGAACAGTTATTAACTGCACGATATCATATCGAATTGCTTTCTCACAGTAAATTCAACAAACAGAATTCTTTTCGAATACCTTAACGAGGTCCACACATTCATTCGACAAGAAATTACCAAGCATCGCGAGACCTTGGACAACAAGAATCCACGAGACTTCATCGACCTACTCCTCAACGAGCTACAGACCCAAGAGCATACCGACTGCTTTACAGAAGAGAACATTGTGTGGATAGTTCAAGGCCTGTTTCTTGCTGGAGTCGAGACCACGGCCAACTCCTTGCGATGGGGTCTTCTCTACATGGTTCTGTGTCCAGAGGAGCAGCACAAGGTACGTCACAGTGCTGAGTGCGCACGTGCTAGTGATCGTTTTTGGTCTAGTTAACAGTTCCTCGATGTGTACGCATGTCCTGTTCCCGTATATAGAGAGCTGCATTCGGTTCAGTGACATTATCATTTCAAACCAGATCTAGTTACTATCAATTTTCTTCCAACAGTGACTGTTTTAATGTAGAGTACGTACCTCCAAATGTTCGATGTCAGACAGCACATCTTGGTCTGAGAATGGCCTAGTTTCAATCATCTGCCCCCAATCCCAATCCCAGCCCCACCCCCCGCCTCTTTGCAGAGAAGGGGTACGTAGAACTTGGGGATCTTCCAACCCTCATTTAGAGGTACGTACTCTACCTTTAAAAAAGTCACTGTTGGAAAAAAATTGATAGTAACTGTATACATACTTGAATGATGAACCTTTCAACGAAACCAGATCTAATGTTACACAAATTGTTACAAGAGGGAATGAGCTCGTTCACCAATGTTGCGAATGCGCATGTACCGCGACAGGAATGGTGGGTATTGTGTCATAAACGTGAAGGCCTCTGAGACATCAGTAAAATACGTCGGGACATTGTTATGCAAATGAAGCCAGTTGTCGAGACAACAACTGATAACAAGTCAGGGGATTTCACTTTTGGCACAATTCAACGAACTCCCGTGGAATTAAATATGTAGACACTGAAATGAAACATGTTGATTAATATGAGAAAAAAATCTGTAACAGGTTCAAGCTGAGCTGGACAGTGTCCTGGGAGCAGACCATGACGTGCCCACCCTGGCCCACAGGTCCCAGCTCCCGTATACCGAGGCTACTATCATGGAGATCCAGCGAATCAGGGCCATCCTTCCCCTTAATCTTCCTCACGCCACGAACGAGGACACGACTTTCCGAGGCTATGATATCCCAGCAGGAACGCAGGTGAGAGATTTGAAAATCGTTGATAGATCTTCGTTGTGGATCGCTCAACTTTGCCCTACACCATAATGCATCACTATCATACACGCACACTTGGATATGAGGGGGTGTTTATGGGTCGTAGATATATATGATGAAGATGTGAGGATGTTTTGTGTTTCTATCAATTAATCATAAACAAATCAACTTTTTATGCATAAAGTGCAAAATAATGTTTCCACAGTCGTACCATTACGACTCAGACACCGGAAGTGATAACTAAATATGTTTACGCTCAATTCACTTTAAAGGTTCTTCCCAACCTGTGGTCAGCTAACATGGACCCGGAATTCTGGCCAGACCCAGAGAAGTTTGACCCCCGTAGGTTCCTGGACTCTGACGGCAAGGTGGTTACCAGGCAGGAATCCTTCCTCCCTTTTTCTGCTGGTGAGTTTTGATACCCGAACAAAACCACTAGATGTATGTTTTAGAGCCACTATGTTATAAACCAGTAATTGGTGTCATCAAAAACGTTTTGTCTTTTTTAAATTTCATTTTGTCTCATTATCCTATTCTACAGGCCGCCGTGTCTGCATCGGTGAGCAGCTGGCTAAGATGGAGCTCTTTCTACTCTTTTCTTCCCTCTTGAAGCACTTCACCTTCAAGTTGCCAGAGGGCGCCGCTGCACCTTCGACCGATGGCAGCCTGGGAATAACCTTGGTTCCACCTGGAGTGAACATTTGCATTACTAAACGCTAGGGATGCATATGTCTACGCAATTTGTGTTCTAAAACAAATTGTGATATTTGCTCACAATACACGCCTGTCACAATTCCTGTATTCAAAAAGGTGACTGATAGTCCAGTCGATTGGTGCAAAAATTGTTCGAATTATGATAAAAGCATGAAACTTGCACCCCCGTTAAACTCCAGCTCCGGCCCGCACGGTCCAGCTCTTGCCCACACGGTCCAGCTCCGGCCCGCACGTCCCAGTTCCGGCCCACACGTCCCAGCTCCGGCCCGCACGGTCCAGCTCCAGCCCGCACAGTCCCTTTTTCACTTAAGAAATTGGCCAAAAAAGTTTAAAAGTTGCCCATTTTAAGAAAATTCCGGGACGACTTGCAAAACTTTTTAGCGCATTCGTTGGCTAACATGTTTGCCCATCCTCTGACCGAATATGACGGCCCAAGACCCGCTGGTTTTTGAGATTACCCCATACCTCCCGTCGCGATACCATAACTTATCAGGCGCGCCTGCGCGTAGAACGCCATGGCCAATGAAAGTTTCCGCTTTACGCACAGAAGGAACACACGATCTTTAATAAATACAGATAACATGGATAACATGACTGTCCATTTTCACAACTTCAAACGGTGGTCCATGACCCGGTTCCTCTTGCGACACCCATCGTGCCCCTGACTGACTTCTAAATGGCTAACAAAATGCCTATGATAGAGACTACTTACTTATACATGGTTAACAAATTGCCCATGATAGAGACTATCTACTTGTATGTAGTTACATAGTCACCTTATATCTATAGATGCTTGCAAATTAACATGTCTGATATACATGTATACAATGGAAATAGTTGTACTTTTATGGTGAGCAAATGGGATGTATTGGTCATGCCCAAAAGTTTGTGTATCCTCAAGAAAGTTGTGTAACAGAAGGTTTTTAGTTTTGGTTATGCCAATTGCTGTTCAACAGATTGTTGTTAAACATATGGAAATAATATGGGACTAGATAAATGCTTCTCATGTAATGAAGCCTATCATGTATATACAGCAAATGAATGAAAGTGTTCGCACGGACGTACATGTATTTTCGATGCACATTGCTACTGCAGTTGTAAGCAAAATCATTAATGTTTTGACATGTTGAATCAGAACATGATGTGTTGCAATGTTTCAAACAGAAAAAATACAGGATCTAGGAAAACAGCATGTAATTTTACAAAATAAAGAGGGTGACTAATATTACTCAGAATGTATTGAAAAGGAAGTGAGGTGATAAATGTCTTGTTTTCAAATGTCTCCTGTACTGGTGCTGGTCTTTGTATTCCACCCCCTCCCCACATTCCACATGACACAGTCGTATGTGCGGACATGAACCGGGTAATGGACCACCGTTTGAAAATGGACAGTCATGTTATCCATGTTATCTGCATTTATTAAAGATTGTGCTTTCCTTCTGTGTGTAAAGCGGAAACTTTCATTGGCCATGGCGTTCTACGCATAGGCGCGCCTGACTTATAGTATCGCGACGGGAGGTATGGGTAATCTCAAAAACCAGCGGGTCTTGGGCCGTCATATTCGGTCAGAGGATGGGCGAACATGTTAGCCAAAGAATGCGCTAAAAAGTTTTGCAAGTCGTCCCGGAATTTTCTTAAAATGGACAACTTTTAAACTTTTTTTGGCCATTTCTTTTGTGAAAAAGGGACCGTGCGGGTCGGAGCTGGACCGTGCGGGCCGGAGCTGGGACGTGCGGGCCGGAGCTGGGACGTGTGGGCCGGAGCTGGGACGTGCGGGCCGGAGCTGGAATCAGTGCGGGCCGGAGCTGGACAGTGCGGGCAAGAGCTGGACCGTGTGGGCCGGAGCTGGAGTTTAACGGGGGTGACTTGGCAGACGTGTTCGGTACAACTGTTACAATAGAAACAATTCTAGGGGTGGAGCCAGTAGAGACCTGCTTTTACATGGCAACTGTTGCTAGGCAACTTTTTTTGCATGGCAACGATTACCAAAGTTGAGCCACTGTCTGCATTTCTGCCTGGAAATGCCTTGATTTGTATGCCAAATGACACAAAAGCGGGTACTGCAGTAACTAAACCCATTTCTATAGAATTTCGACAGTCCTTTTTACAGTACATCTTCCGAAATCCATTTTATCACCCTTTTATCCACTTTTTTTAAAATGTACATTTTTGGCTTTTGCTCTTAGGTTGTTACTTGGTAAAATTATGCAATTGATAATCTTATCATAGCACACTGCAAAAAATGTCGACAAGACTACTGTGGTTTGTAAAAAAGTGACGATTTGGCCAATTTTTACCAATGATGTCTATTTCTATGGTTCTGTTCCATTGGCGTTAAAATACTTAAATAAAGGCAAAATCATAAAACATACAGTGAAAGTTACAAGTATGCAGCAGGAGAGTTTCATTTTTTAATCTGTAAAAGTGCCTAGCATGTTTCCATGGCAACCGTTGCTAAGGAAAAGATATGTACATAGCAATGGGAAATAGCATTATACAGTTACTTTAATTAAGTATGTTAAAGTCGTTAGTTCATGAAGCAGTCGTATTTCACAGCAAGAGTAATTTTGATTAATTTTCAATAAAACTCCAATCTAATATGATTTAATTCACCTATGATGTATTGTATGCACCATATCTATGACGCATTGGCAATGGATTTCTGCAAGTTTGCCTAAAATAACGCATCATACATGTAACTTTGTAATACTCATTCAAATAAAATCACACCTGAAGAAAGTCACTTGTGTTGATTTTTTTAACCTTGAAAGTGCCTGGTATGTTTCTATGGCAACCGCTGTCAGGACAATATACCTCCATAGCAACGATTGGCTTAGGGCATTATACAGTTTTTAAAAGTGAGTTGAATCGATTAATTTATGCAAAACTTGTTGCATTTTACAGCATAATGAATGGAACAGATTTTAGGGGAAAAACTCAGATTTGATGTACATTTGATGCAATACGCGTACGCACCGGATCTACAATGTGACTTCTTTTCCATCTTTAGTGCAAACACTATGATCACATCTAATCTATTCATATTTCATATGTGAGATTAAGAATCAGTTCACAATATTTATAAATAGAAAAAAAGGTTAAGGTCAGTATCATATCAATGTACAAAAGGGGTATCAAGGGTACAAATTCGAGTTCACACTTCTAATAATCTAGTGCAACATGACGTTAGATATTACCATGGCTGAAAAGGGTACTTAAGTAAGCAGTGAAGTGTTTTGGGTGAAAATTTTTTTGAAATACCTGAGCCTTACGTCAAGTGTTGCAAGAAATTTCGGTCCCAAGAGATTTTTGCGCAGTTGGGTATTGCGCTGTTGGGATATATATATATGTGTGTGTTTGTGTATGTGTTTGTGTATGTGTGTGTGTGTTTGTGTATGTGTGTGTGTGTGTGTGTATGTGTGCGTATGTGTGTGTGCGTCTTGTGTGTGTTTACGTGTGCGTATGTGTGTGTGTGTGTGTATGTGTGCGTGCGTATGTGTGTGTGTGTCTGGTGTGTGTATGTGTGTGCGTATGTGTGTGTGTGTGTGTGTATGTGTATATGTGTGCGTATGTATATGTGTGTGTGTGTGTGTGTGCGTGTGTGTGTGCGCGCGTATGTGTTTGTGCGTGTACGTGACGCGCAAGGACAATATCACTGGTTGGCCATAAAACAAGGTGGAGTCCCACCTGCGTATATTTTCAAGCCGCATGAGTTCCGTTTTGACATTTTGGCTAATTAAAAATAATTTCTTCCATACGCGGCCGCACGCACAAGACGCACCTCAAACGCATCTGAATCGTTTTTAGATAGTTTCAAGTACGCAGGCAAACGAAAATATACGCCCAGCACGCCGGATAGTTTTGGACATGCACAAAACTATCCTTCGTACGCAGTTTGGTTGCCTAAACGTCATGAATACGCAATACAGTGGTCCCACGATTGTTGAGTGCGGTATATATGTTTGTGCTTTATACGCAGTAATACGCGGATATCGTGGTATTGCGAGTACATAGCGTGCTTACAGCGCAGACAAAACGCACCATGAACGACCGTATAACGAATGCACTCATAGATCACGAATTAGTACAGTTCGTTCTGCGATCGGGTTGCGTATACTACGCGTAGTGATACCGTGATCGACGCACACTCCAGATTTGGAATAAATACGAAGGTGCATCTGAGTCCAGACAAAACAGATCATCTCAAGATGGTAGATTCAGGCCAGGACCGACGAATTTGTACCGGGGGCATGGAGAGATGGTCACAACTTGCAGGACACCATCAATGTGACTGGTCCCAACAGAGCCTCCAGGGAAAAGAAGATGCAGAGGAACCTGCTGAAGCACTGGGTCAATTTGTGTAACACTCGGGTCATTTTGTGTAACAGATATATGACTTTATTTGCTGATAATACTATTTTTGTGTGTAGAACCACATGATATCAAGGTGCAAAATAGAGACATATTACAACTTTGAAAGAGGGCGTAAGGTTTCAGATTTGTTTAATTTACGTGTTTGATAAACATCTTGAATACGTTTTGTGGTGTGTATGAGTATGATTTTTACAGTAGTTAGAATACTAAGATGATATAAGGAATCATTAAGGACAAAGTGAAAACAAACACAATCTTAACAGTTCATATAATTTTTAAAGGTGAATGATGACCCACGTTACTGTAAAAGTACAGTTTCACTGCTTCGCAAATGAATATAAAAACCTCTCCTCTGCCAAATGGTCTACTTGCACTGCGTGTAAACAAAAAAATACGTAGTACAATGTGTTCCTCTAACAAAAATGCTCGATTGGCAATGCTCGCAAACAAAAGTATATGTAACAGAAACTGTTCCACTGACACACCGGAAAAGCGTTTGGTGCGTCAGGCATGCGGTTGGTAGACGTTGTGTGCGTCCGGAAAACGCCCAACATACGTACCTCATTCGCAGCACGGAAATTCTGTTGCGCATTTTATATGCATCCATACGCACCTCGTGCGAAATGGAAACGCTGAAGTCGTAATGCAAACGCCAGATGGGCTCGACGTACAATTGAATTTATTCCAAAAATTTCCAAATGTTGGGCGTTCGGCCGCGTATTGACAAAATTTCATGCGGAAATCATGCGCACTTGAAAATATACGTAGGTGTGACCCCATCTTAAGGTAATTCGCCGTAGGCTATCGTTTGTCGTAGCTAGCGTGACTGCGCAAGTTGGGTCACACCCTGTCTATACTCTGTCTACAGCACAGATATCTGTACATTAAATTATTTACTCCTGTTGCAGACCAGTTTTGACTCAAGCAGCCAACAAACGTGTTACAATTCACTACGGGCAATCAAGCAAGGTAAGCCAGACGTTCTGTTGGTCTCTACCAGACTAAGTACGCTGTCTATAAGATGAATTTGCAATTGCTAGGGGAGTCTGGTCACCGAAGGGTTTGATCAGCCTGGAGGGGAAATGTTCCCCTTCTCGTGGACTGACTCTCCTGGCCAAATATGCCCCTTTTGCCGAATTCTAAGATCCATGCATGTCCCCTTAGGAAGGCCTGGTGAAGGCTAACGGTCTGTTCTTTGCTTGCCTGTTGGCCAAACACTCTGGAGGAGGAAACTTTAATTTGTATAACTGTGAAAGGGGAAGGGAACTGGCACCTTGAGAAGTTACACTGTGTGTATTGAAGGTCATTGGAATGTGAAAAAATATTTAGAAGTAGCGATCATTCGGTTAAAAAATGGTTACTGACGATCACAAAGAGGTAAAAACACCACAAGGCCAAATCAAGCCGATTTTAAGCTACATTGACTCAGTGACATGTCAGTCTGGGTCTAAATAACTTATGATTTATGGCCATTGAGACCTTTTCATGCTCTTTTGCTGGTGTCAAAACCCTGCTGAAAACTCACAAAGTTTGTCCTTGGAACGGTTTTGTAATCAAGTCAAAGCTCACGGACAGGACGATTGAAGTAGATTTTATTTTGTGATGTTTTTCTTTCTTATTATATCGGAGATGTGTAAAGCGGCTTAGTCTGACATACATGTGTCATTGGGCACGTCCGACGTGTAACCTTCCTGATCCTTGCGACAATGTGCATGTATAAGGTACCGCCCAAGACCTTTTGTCCCTATGACAATGAGTCATGCCTTTGGAACTTTTTCTGTACCCTCTACACTGTCTGACCGTCTGGAAAAAAATGTTCACTTTGCATTGAGAGTATTTCAAGAATCTTCAAGTTGAGACTTATCAAATGATCTCAAAATTCTCATGAGAAATCTCAAGATTGACTCAACACATCTCAAGATTTACCACAAAATCTCAAGACTTTTGGAAAATATCTCAAGATCTTTCGATTTTCAATGGGGTCCATATGATCCGATAAGTATCAGAGAAGTTTTTCACAAAATATCAGCAATGTAAGTTTAAGCTGTAAGAGGCTACAAGCATTTGTCCAAAGTGCTATGCTCAGTCCAATAATAATCTGCTCGCTGTTAGTAATATTCTAAAAATGGTTATTTCTAACCAAACATTATTGTACAGCGATTCATACTAACTGATTATGAGTTATTTGCCAATTGCCTTTAATGCTCGTAATTTTCAGAAAAGTACGTTTTTGCTCCAAAGTTATGCCATGTCACTTTATATGGACTGCTCACACAAGACTTCCAGAAAGCATTGCTCTGTTAAACGGTTGTCAATGTGGGCACAGGACCTTCTAATAACATTGTTAATTTTCCTTTTTTTAATCGCAGAGAATCAAACATTTTCTTGTTATCACCTTTTGAATATGTGTGATTTTCATCAACTAGCCACATTTTGTTGACAACAGATAGTTACACTAGAAGTTACGTGACTCGAATGGCCAACACATGGGTGTCACATGCTTTAATAAGGTTGAGATGCCAAATTTGGAGACTTTTGATACCCATTATGGGTAGGGAGAACAAAATATAATTTTGGTGCGATACAAAACAAAAAATCCAAGAATGAATCATTTGAAGAAGTGCATGCCAATAGTGTTGAACAAATTACATCATGTGGGCATATGTCATAGACATACACATACAAAATTTCAGGACACAGGGTTTCAATAGTAGCCAGGGGGGATGGGAGCCCCAGTAAACTAACATGGTTGATTTTCATGCTATTTAGATATATAAGGCATAGAAGCTGGCAAATTTACATTTGTAGTCTGAAAATAGCCCCAAACCACAAAATCAAATCATTCAAGGTGATGTATGCCAAAGACGCGAACATGTTTGTTTGTTTGTTTGTTTTTTATTTATTTTACCAGGGGGTACATATCGCCATTATATTGGCGGTCTTCAATATGCCTGGGTGGTAACCCCAGACATACATGTACATACATATCAAATAGAATAAAAAGTAGTATTGAAAGAGAAAATTAACCTTAACGCAATACAAATCAATACAAATGATAGCAACTTAGGAATAACCAATACATAATATCATTTTACGATATAAATAAAAAATGTAGTATTAACATAATATGACTGAAAAACATAAGTAGAAAGAAATGACAGGGGAAATGAATTTGCACCAATGTGAAATGCGGCATAAAAAGACTTACTGGATACTCATGACAGTTCAAACAATATTGTGGACATGTCTTGTGAACATGGGCTCTCAACACTCCGAGATGAAATTCGAGGTTATTCTTTTAGTATACCAAGGCACAAGAGTCCAGATTCTGAAATTTTCGCCTGGATTTCCGAAGAGAGGAAAAATAAATCCCAAACTAAACAATTTTGAATTGGTCTATGCCAAAAGTGCGCATACGTCCTGTGGCCATATGTCCTGAGTATCTCCGTTGACCATTAATTAAAGTTACTCTCAGTAGCCACACGAAGATGCAAGATCTGCCCAGTATATACATACAATGATACCTTCAAGTCCACGGCACTACCTAATCCATCCAAGGAGGTGGATGCATAATTGGTATCGTGCATAAAGGGTACATAAAACTGGATTTGCTTCCCTTAAAAGTTAAGTTTACATGCATATGCACAAAAGTTGTAAGTGACACTGTATATGGACATTAATAGTGACCATATCTGATATAAACGTAAAACAACATGTACATCTGGAACAGGAGTGAAGGATTTTTGGTTCGTCCTTATGGTAATGAATGAATAGCCATTGGTGTACAGCACTTTGTCACCTAAACTGTGCCCTATGATATGCCGCAATCGATAAATAAAGTACAATGTACAAGTCATCATTTAATAGCCTTAGTATTGACATTATTAAAGGCAACTTTTTCCGGCCATTTCTGTATTCGTATACACGCATCAGTTCCCAAATCAGCATGACCCTATAGTGGTGAATGAATAGTCAGGCATACTAACAAACCATTAATGTAATCTTGTTTGTCTATAGCAGTACCTATACTGCACCCGTATGGTATACCCTGGCTAATTGATGAAAATGTACAATATACACGTATCCATCCTCAAAAGCGTTAATCTTGACCTTTCTTGTGGTCTTATTCTGTGATTATCAATATATATGAAGTAGATCCGCTTCCTTATGCCCTTTCTATTAAATGGTATCACATTTATGGAATACTGGTAACTCCCGTGTAGAGCCTTCTCATTATGCACGACATAGCTGGTATGTACAAAGTAATTTAGGAACAGATACCGGTTTAATAACATTAGAAAGCAACAGTGAAAATGTATAAAATCAGCATAATTCATTTTATAGTATCCCTAATTCCCCCATATGGAGCCCAAATTAATATTACCAATCAATCATGATATTTTGACAATAATGCATGGTTCACAAACAACTTCGCAAACATTCGCCATGACTTACCCCCATAGAGTAATATAAACACCCGATTAACTATAGGCCCAAACCCGAAAAATCCCCATAAAGACCTCTCAAAGCTTGCGTTATGCATGGCCAAATAGATTATTTATGTTTTTGAATTAGTAGATGTTCCTCTCTCTAGCAACATTAAAACCATTCCCCAGACCCACTGCGCATAGATGTTATTGCGCCTTAAAAATTACTAAAATTTACAAAATGGTTCTAAAAATTCTACTTTCAATGGTTCAGGTAACACCCTTTTAACTTTAATGCATCATCTTCATCTTTTAATCTGTAACACTTTAGAACTCATGCTATTTGGAAATGGAAAAGTTATATTCGTATCTTAATCAGATTTTTCAGGATTGCCATCGGAATTTCAGTAATTTTCAGTCATAAATTGTTGGATTTTAGAGGGTCTCTGTGGGGGGTCCCAGAACGCCATAACGAAAAATAGCTGGAGAGTTTAAACTATATGGCTGTTCATAGTTCCACATACCTATCACACATAAAAGTTTGAGTCGATTTGGCCGACCCCAATCTTCCGGCCTCTGCCTGGTTTTGCTTGGTTTTCTCGTGCAACGACTCTTAATTTACCTATGATGTATTGTATGCACCATATCTATGACGCATTGGCAATGGATTTCTGCAAGTTTGCCTAAAATAACGCATCATACATGTAACTGTAATACTTATTCAAATGAAATCACACTTGAAGAAAGTCACTTGTGTTAATTTTTTTAACCTTGAAAGTGCCTGGTATGTTTCTATGGCAACCTCCATAGCAACGATTGGCTTAGGGCATTATACAGTCTTTAAAGGTGACTTGAATCGATTTATTTGTTATTGTTGCATTTTACAACATAATGAATGGAACTGATTTTAGGGGAAAAACACAGATTTAATGTACATTTGATGCAATACGCGTACGCACCGGATCTACAATGTGATACTTCTTTTCCATCTTTAGTGCAAACACATGTAATCTATTCATATTTCATATGTGAGATTAAGAATCAGTTCATACTATTTAGAAATAGAAAAAAAGGTTAAGGTCAGTGTCATATCAATGTACAAGAAGGGGTATCAAGGGTCCAAATTCGAGTTCACACTTCTAATAATCTACTGCAACATGACATTAGATTTTAGCATGGCTGAAAAGGGTACTTTAGTACACAGTGAAGTGTTTTTGGTGAAAATTTTGGTGAAATACCTGAGCCTTGCGTCCAGTGTTGCAAGAAATATCGGTCCCAAAATATTTTTGTGCTGTTCGGTATTGCGCTGTTGGGTATATGTGTATGTGTATATATATATATGTGTGTGTGTGTGTGTATGTGCATATGTGTTTGTTTGTTTATATACATATGCGTGTGTGTATGTGTGTGTGTGTGTGTGTGTTTGTGTATATATATGTGTGTGTATGTATGTGTATGTGTGTGTATGTATGCGTGTGTGTGTTTGTGTGTGTGTGTATGTATGTATGTGTGTGTATGTATGTGTGTGTGTATGTGTGTGTTTGTGTGTGTGTGTGTGTTTGTGTGTGTGTCTCTGTGTGTGTGTGTGTGTGTGTACGTGACGCGCAAGAACAATGTCACCGGTTGGCGATAACACACTATAAGGTATTTCGCCGTAGGCTATCGTTTGTCATAGCTAGCGTGACTGCGCAAGTTGGGTTACACCCTGTCTATACTCTGTCTACAGCACAGATATCTGTACGTTAACTGCCCCTGTACTGTACTGCCCCTTTTACCGAATTCTAAGGTCCATGCGTGTCCCCTTAGGAAGGCCTGGTGAAGGCTAACGGCCTGTTCTTTGCTTCTTTGCTTGCTTGTTGGCCAAACACTCTGGAGGAGGAAACTTTGTATAATTGTGAAAGGGGAAGGGAACTGGCGCCTTGGGGAGTTACACTGTGTGTATTGAAGGTCATTGGAATGTGAAAAAATATTTGGAAGTAGCGATCATTCGGTTAAAAAATCGTTACTGACGATCACAAAGTGGTAAAAACACCACAAGGCCAAATCAAGCCGATTTTAAGCTACATTGACTCAGTGACCTGTCAGTCTGGGTCTAAATAACGTATGATTTATGGCCATTGAGACCTTTTCAGGCTCTTTTGCTGGTGTCAAAACCCTGCTGAAAACTCACAAAATTTGTCCTTGGAACGGTTTTGTAATCAAGTCAAAGCTCACGGACAGGACGATTGAAGTAGATTTTATTTTGTGATGTTTTTCTTTCTTATTATATCGGAGATGTGTAAAGCGGCTTAGTCTGACATACATGTGTCATTGGGCACGTCCGACGTGTAACCTTCCTGATCCTTGCGACAATGTGCATGTATAAGGTACCGCCCAAGACCTTTTGTCCCTATGACAATGAGTCATGCCTTTGGAACTTTTTTTGTACGTTCTACACTGTCTGACCGTCTGGAAAAAAATGTTCACTTTGCATTGAGAGCATTTTCAAGAATCTTCAAGTTGAGACTTATCAAATGATCTCAAGATTCTCATGAAAAATATCAAGATTGACTCAACACATCTCAAGATTTACCACAAAATCTCAAGACTTTTGGAAGAAATCTCAAGATTTTTCGATTTTCAATGGGGTCCATATGATCCGATAAGTATCAGAGAAGTTTTTTTCACAAAATATCAGCAATGTAAGTTTAAGCTGTAAGAGGCTACAAGCATTTGTCCAAAGTGCTATGCTCAGTCCAATAATAATCTGCTCGCTGTTAGTAATATTCTAAAAATGGTTATTTCTAACCAAAAATTATTGTACAGCGATTCATACTAACTGATTATGAGTTATTTGTCAATTGCCTTTAATGCTTGTAATTTTCAGAAAAGTACGTTTTTGCCCCAAAGTTATGCCTTGTCACTTTATATAGACTGCTCACACAAGACTTCCAGAAAGTATTGCTCTGTTAAACGGTTGTCAATGTGGGCACAGGACCTTCTAATAACATTGTTAATTTTCCTTTTTTTAATCGTAGAGAATCAAACATTTTCTTGTTATCACCTTTTGAATATGTGTGATTTTCATCAACTAGCAACATTTTGTTGACAACAGATAGTTACACTAGAAGTTACGTGACTCTAATGGCCAACACATGGGTATCACATGCCTTAATAATGTTGAGATGCCAAATTTGGAGACTTTTGATACCCTTTATGGGCAGGGAGAACAAAATATAATTTTGGTGTGATACAAAACAAAAAATCCAAAAATGAATCATTTGAAGAAGTGCATGCCAATAGTATTGAATAAATTACATCATGTGGGCATATGTCATAGACATACACATACAAAATTTCAGGACACAGGGTTTCAATAGTAGCCAGGGGGGATGGGAGCCCCAGTAAACTAACATGGCTGATTCTCATGCTATTTAGATATATAAGACATAGAAGCTGGGAAATTTACATTTGTAGTCTGAAAATAGCCCCAAACCACAAAATCAAATCATTCAAGGTGATGTATGCCAAAGACGCGAACATGTTTGTTTGTTTGTTTGTTTGTTTGTTTGTTTGTTTGTTTTTTTGTTTTTTTATTTTACCAGGGGGTACATATCGCCATTATATTGGCGGTCTTCAATATGCCCTGGGTGGTAACCCCAGACATACATGTACATACATATCAAATAGAATAAAAAGTAGTATTGAAAGAGAAAATTAACCTTAACGCAATACAAATCAATACAAATGATAGCAACTTAGGAATAACCAATACATAATATCATTTTACGATATAAATAAAAAATGTAGTATTAACATAATATGACTGAAAAACATAAGTAGAAAGAAATGACAGGGGAAATGAATTTGCACCAATGTGAAATGCGGTATAAAAAGACTTAATGGATACTCATGACAGTTCAAACAATATTGTGGACATGTCTTGTGAACATGGGCTCTCAACACTCCGAGATGAAATTCGAGGTTATTCTTTTAGTATACCAAGGCACAAGAGTCCAGATTCTGAAATTTTCGCCTGGATTTCCGAAGAGAGGAAAAATAAATCCCAAACTAAACAATTTTGAATTGGTCTATGCCAAAAGTGCGCATACGTCCTGTGGCCATATGTCCTGTGTATCTCCGTTGACCATTAATTAAAGTTACTCTCAGTAGCCACACGAAGATGGAAGATCTGCCCAGTATATACATACAATGATACCTTCAAGTCCACGGCACTACCTAATCCATCCAAGGAGGTGGATGCATAATTGGTATCGTGCATGAAAGGGTACATAAAACTGGATTTGCTTTCCTTAAAAGTTAAGTTTACATGCACAATATGCACAAAACTTGTAAGTGACACTGTATATGGATATTAATAGTGACCATATCTGATATAAACGTAAAACAACATGTACATCTGGAACAGGAGTGAAGGATTTTTGGTTCGTCCTTATGGTAATGAATGAATAGCCATTGGTGTACAGCACTTTGTCACCTAAACTGTGCCCTATGATATGCCGCAATCGATAAATAAAGTACAATGTACAAGTCATCATTTAATAGCCTTAGTATTGACATTATTAAAGGCAACTTTTTCCGGCCATTTCTGTATTCGTATACACGCATCAGTTCCCAAATCAGCATGACCCTATAGTGGTGAATGAATAGTCAGGCATACTAACAAACCATTAATGTAATCTTGTTTGTCTATAGCAGTACCTATACTGCACCCGTATGGTATACCCTGGCTAATTGATGAAAAAGTACAATATACACGTATCCATCCTCAAAAGCGTTAATCTTGACCTTTCTTGTGGTCTTATTCTGTGATTATCAATATATATGAAGTAGATCCGCTTCCTTATGCCCTTTCTATTAAATGGTATCACATTTATGGAATACTGGTAACTCCCGTGTAGAGCCTTCTCATTATGCACGACATAGCTGGTATGTACAAAGTAATTTAGGAACAGATACCGGTTTAATAACATTAGAAAGCAACAGTGAAAATGTATAAAATCAGCATAATTCATTTTATAGTATCCCTAATTCCCCCATATGGAGCCCAAATTAATATTACCAATCAATCATGATATTTTGACAATAATGCATGGTTCACAAACAACTTCGCAAACATTCGCCATGACTTACCCCCATAGAGTAAAATAAACATCCGATTAACTATAGGCCCAAACCCGAAAAATCCCCATAAAGACCCCCCTCTCACAGCTTGCATTATGCATGGCCAAATAGATTATTTTTGTTTTTGAATTAGTAGATGTTCCTCTCTCTCTCTCTTAAAACCATTCCCCAGACCCACTGCGCATAGATGTTATTGCGCCTTAAAAATTACTAAAATTTACAAAATGGTTCTAAAACTTCTACTTTCTAACACCCTCTTAACTTTAATGCATCATCTTCATCTTTTAATCTGTAACACTTTAGAACTCATGCTATTTGGAAATGCAAAAGTTATATTCGTATCTTAATCAGATTTTTCAGGATTGCCATCGGAATTTCAGTAATTTTCAGCCATAAATTGTTGGATTTTAGAGGGTCTCTGAGGGGGGTCCCAGAACGCCATAACGAAAAATAGCTGGAGGGTTTAAATTATATGGCTGTTCATAGTTCCACATACCTATCACACATAAAAAGTTTGAGTCGATTTGGCCGACCCCAATCTTCCGGTGTAGTGCTTGTAGTGACAATATCGTTGGTAAGGCCGTTGCTAAGGCTGTTGCTAAGGAGGTTTCAGATCGTACTCCACAACAAAACTGATACAAAGAACTAACTTTTCTGTTGTATGTTGCTCTGATTACCTCAGTAGAAATATGAGGAATAGTGTTGTAATGTTCAACGTTTAACAGATGCAGAAATATGTTGTACGTTATTTTCTTTCAGAATCATTAGCAAAACTGTTGATGAGGCCGTTGCTAAGGATGTACTCAGTTCTGTTTCAAGCAAAGAAAATCAGTGAGTTTAGTTTTCTGACACGTGATTTTGCTCCTGTCATCTTGTAAATGACACTTAACTGTAAAAAAATATCATAATTGATTGGAATTGTTAATTTGGGCTCTACATGGGGGATATGAGGATACCTGAAAATGAATTACCTTGATTCTATGACATATGCCCACATTATGTAATTTGTTCAACACTATTGGCATGCACTTCTTCAAATGATTCATTTTTGGATTTTTTGTTTTGTATCACACCAAAATTATATTTTGTTCTCCCTGCCCATAATGGGTATCAAAAGTCTCCAAATTTGGCATCTCAACCTTATTAAGGCATGTGACACCCATGTGTTGGCCATTAGAGTCACGTAACTTCTAGTGTAACTATCTGTTGTCAACAAAATGTTGCTAGTTGATGAAAATCACACATATTCAAAAGGTGATAACAAGAAAATGTTTGATTCTCTACGATTAAAAAAAGGAAAATTAACAATGTTATTAGAAGGTCCTGTGCCCACATTGACAACCGTTTAACAGAGCAATACTTTCTGGAAGTTGCATCTAGGTCATATTTTCTGAGACACACTTCCAGGCAGACCATGGCCAGCTATGCTTTATAATGTTTGTAAGCTGACTTGTGAAGCTATGCTGAATTGTGTGAAGTCATACTTCAATTCCTTATCTGTTCAAGACTACAGGCTTATGTGTATTTCAAAACTGTTTTGAAGAGTAACTCTAACAATTGCTAATCAGTATTAGCCTGTCTCCACTGATGTGAACACCATGGTGGTTGGGACCAGACTGAGGGCCGTTAGCCGAATTCCTTGGGTGATTTTATAGTACAACCTTGGTCTTTATCGACAAAAACTCATAATCAGTTAGTATTATACGGTATGAATCGCTGTACAATAATTTTTGGTTAGAAATAACCATTTGTAGAATATTACTAACAGCGAGCAGATTATTATTGGACTGAGAATAGTACTATATCCTACCTGATCCCCAGGGCAACTCCGGAAAAAGGGGTAAGGTATGGGCAAAAAAGTCCGGAGCAAACCCCAGAGAGTCAAAGAGCGGAACCTCATAAAAACATAAGAAACCGGGGGGGAGGGTGGGACATCCAAAAACTAAAATTCAATCAGATCCCTACCACCCCACCAGATACACAACCCACCCCACAACACACCACAACACACGCTTGCTTCACTCTTCCCGAACTCAGGCACCTCTCCTCCAAAATGGTTAAACACACGTTTTCCCTATGCAATAAATACTCTATCAACAGGTGAGGATGTGCACCTGTGTCTAAAGGTCACGTGGACTGTCCCCAACCTAATTCCGATTCTTAACGAATGCGCAATCAGCTCGGGGACGTCCACATGACCCAATTAGAATAGTACTATATCCTACCTGATCCCCAGGGCAACTCCGGAAAAAGGGGTAAGGTATGGGCAAAAAAGTCCTCCGCCACTCCCCTATCATGAACTTATCGCGGTCTTCCCCATACCCCCATGATAACCCCATCCTCAATCATCCCCCAAACCTCAAACCCAAACCTCTCTCCAAACCCTTTCTAAGTCACATACACCATATCACTCAAATAACACACAAACACAAAAAACTCTTCTCTTCTAGTTTATTTCTTCTTATTATTCTTTCCTTAATGTTCTTTAACATAACACGCCAGTATCTTACATGAAAAACATCTTCATATCTGAAAACATTCTATCCTTACAAAAAGGACCCAGTATCCAGCAATAGGTCCCCCTTACTTCTTCAGGCTTCTCATTCGCTGAGCCACAAACGCTGCCGACCCTTCCCCAGCCGCCTTCGCCAACAACGAGGCCGGACTAGAGGACCTCAGGATGTTGCCCATCTGCAAATAGTGTTCTGCTGTAGCTACACAATCCCAGCCTACATGCGACATTATAGCTTCTATCTCAACCCCAGACATTGCGAGCGTGATAGCTGCCCCCGCCCTAAAACCATGAATGGTCTCCCCCTCATCCTGACCCAAATTCTTAAGATAATACTTAAAACGGCTACTCGCCGCCGAGGCTGAGAAAAGATCTGGAGAAACGGAATATCCCGAAGATGCTCTGAACAAGTACCCCGTAGTCAAATCTATTCCCATTTGCGCACACGTGTCTAAATACCTGACTAGGCCAACCACCGGACAAACTTTCTCATTCAGACACTTCTTTACACCGAAAAAGTTGGCCTGCCCCCCTCTCAAAGTCTTCCCAAACGTTTGCTTAAAGATGATATATTCATCCAGTGCAAATCTTAACACATTACGAGCCACGACCAAAGACAAATCATTAGCACGCTTCCCAGTGAAGAACAAAAGCTTCAAAAAGGCTTGATCTCTCAACAAAATATACATTTTAATAGCCGAGATGGAAGGTGCCTTCAAAAGATCATCAATAAATCCAACTATCACTGTCAACTTATCAACAAACACCGGAGTCGCCTGACTAGGTGTTATACCCAATTTCGCCTGCTCCTCCATCACCACCTTTTTATAACCTGCAACCAACTTGTCACTAGCCGGGTTCCCCACACCCAACCTAGGATCCCAACTACCCACTCTGCCCGAAGCATCAAAGATTGCCCTCAACTTTCCAATCATTGAATCCACAGTTCCCGCTGCAAGTCGCCGCGAACAGGAACACTTAGAATTAAGGTCAGGAGCAAAACAATTATGGCTATGTAAAATCGTTTTCCCCGCACCGTCCTTCCAAATCAAAAACCGCACCACATCATCTGGAGTAGCCGAAAAAATATTGCGAGGGATGGGAGCCGCAGCCAAAAAATTCACTAACTCCAACTGCAAACGGGATTTCTGCCGTCCGTACGCCGACCCGGCACACTGAGAGAAGACCAAATGTTTACGCGCCTCAATAGCCCCCCAGTCCACGTTGGGCAACGAATTAACATCGGCAGGGACCTCTGTCTCCCTTGCATAACCACATCTCTGACAGTAGCTGAAGTCTTCATCGTTGGGTTGACGGCATACCGGACATGCAACTGCCGGGGTCCAAATTCTAGCGACAGGCGGTAATGGCTGTAACAAACCACAAAAGGGCAAAAACTATAAAAAAGATAAAAAACAAAAGAAGACATAAACACTCAAAACAAGAGAAAAACAGTTCAACAAAAAGAACAAAAAAGCCTAAGAAAATCTCTATTTATAAATTCCCTAATTTTCATTGTAAGCGAAAAATTAACCAATCAGAGAAAAACCAAAAATTCCCTCTTATGCATACAGAGAAAACCAGCAATCCTTGTAGCCTCCATAAAACATCCAGACACTGAATACCTAATAGAAATCCACACTAAACGCCCACAGATCCCACGGTAGAGGTTTCCTCGCTTGGTAACCACGCGGCCCAGGATGTAAGAGAATGCCCACTTCTCCTTTTCTCCCCAGTCGAACAGACCTCGAAGACAACCTTTTTAAGACAGGCAGCCAAAACTTGGCTGGGACATAGGCCGGGACCACCAAGGTGCAGGAAAAACTACACTCCTTAACAAAATTCAATACTGAACCAATCAAACACGGGGGAGGAAAAACATAACCTCTTTGATCATGAAATCTCTGACCTGGGCCCAAAGGCTGTGCAAAGAAATTTACCCCTTCCGCACCTGGAGCCGGAAACCTCGAGAAAAACACACCCACTTGGGTATTAGAAGGGAGAGCCATACAATCTATGTTATGCGGTCCAAATTCCTGCTGAACGGTACACCACGCTGACGGAGAAAGTTTCACCTCAAGAGGAGAAAAACGTCTAGAGGGGGCATCTGCAGGGTTATATTCCGATCTTACAAAATGCAACTTCAAAGAAGAGTTGTGAACACAAGTGAGAGCAAAGATATCTTTCATGACATCAAAAATATGCTTGGACTTCCTCCCTTGCGCCTGCCACGTGTCTACAACCACCTTACTGTCTACGAATGCATCTACCCTGGCATTCAACATTTTCGCACCCAAGACTTGGAGAACACGATACAGCGCCAAAGCCTCTTTGGAAGCAATCCCCAAGGATGCTTCGCAAGGAAGCCACAAATCACCGACCTCTAAGGCATCATGACTGTCCACACCTATTACTCCACCCCATTTCGCCTGAGATGCATCAGAGGCCACCGAGACAACAATGTGTTTCTCTTCCCTCCACTTCCAATCATCTTTCCAATTATCCACACACTCCCAACGCTGGATTTCCTTCCTCAAATCCCCCACTATGTGAATCCTCTCTCCACTCTTAGCAGCCCTTGATAACGCTAGATTACATTCTCTTGTGAAGAGTAAAGCCCCAGGAACAGCCAACGTGAAAGATACCACCTTACCCACAAACCTCTGCATTGTCTTCATGTTAACATGAGTCTGAGCGAGGATGGATTGCCGTAAAGCCTTAAAACTGTCCTTCTTATGACGAGGGATACCAAACGCACATAATATTGAATTAATGATAAAGCCAAGAAACGTCAAACACTGGGTAGGCACCAGCACCGATTTTCCCAAACCCAAAATATAGCCCAATCTAACTAGAATAGTAGTCATAATAAACACAGCTGCCTCCGCTCGCTTGAAGTTGTCTTCTAAAGTCAAAGGCAACACACTAGGCCGCTGCAACTGGCCTGCCTGCCTGTCATCTATATATTGGGTCAGAGGGACCCCTAATGATCGGATATAACCTGACGCAGCCAGACCAATAGTACTATATATAAAGCTTGAAGCCTTCCACCCAAAGGCCAACGTGTTACAAACAAGATACCATCCTGCCCACTGGAAACCCATAAGTGTCCGAGAATTAGGGTGGATAGTGACATGGTCATAACCCGATTTATCATCCACCTTAGTCTGGAATGTATCCTTCTCAACATACCTGGTAACATCCACTAATTTGTCCAACGTAAATGGACAGTCTTTAGTAAACATGTTCAGATATCTCTGGTCACAACAAAGTCTGGGCTTTGTAGGCTCCACAGTTAAAGGCATTACCAGGAAAGGAGGATCAACCTCGCCGACCTTCCCCCATACAGAAACTGCTCCCGTTTTGATACGTTCTACCAATGTATCAGAAATGAAATCAGCAAACGGCAAACAAGAAGGACTATTCTGAAAAACTTGCCTAATAGGATAGTCAGCGTCAACCCTCCTTCCCTGGAAAAAACCCTTAAAAGGCTCAATGAATTTATCCACATCCACTCCATCTCTAATCCACTCCAACAACACGTCTTTACTCTCATGATCTTGCAAAATTAACTCCCACTCGTCTACATGTCGTTGAAGCTGTCCTGCCAGAAAGAAGTCAGGGTCCGGGAATTTCACCAACGACGCGTTGGCATGCTTCAATCCCAAAGAAACTTCCTGAACACTCGGAGGCGGTGACATGGGAGGGTTCCAAGGCCGTCCATGCATATCCACATATCGTAATTCCCTTCGATCAGCCTCTAACAATGCCTCAGATGGGTCGAAGGAAATCCCCTTTTCCCATGCCGGGAAATGCCATTCCCGACATGCCTGTTTCCTGTCAGAAAACTGAAAAGAACAAAAAACATGCAATCAGAACCAAAAAATGATTGCCTTCCCAAAACACAACATAACACAGATAAGAAAACACCTGACACAAACACCAAAAATAGCTAAAAAACAAACAGAAAAGAACAAATAAAGGCCGGACAACCAGTTTCACCTTAACCTAAAAACATAGCAGAAACCAACCCACATAAAATGAGAGAAACCAACCACCCTCCTATGCAAGGACTACCCAATCCCCCTGAACATTCAAAAACCATGGGGCGCCATACTGAATTTTAATGACACAATCAGTGACAAATGGCCGGTCTTGTTTCCAAAGACATCTGTGAGTATAACATTATACTTATTCAATACAATTCTATCACATACTCACAAGCTACGAGTTTATCTCACCTACTCAATTCAAAACTACATAAAGGGGCAAAACTAAAGTGCACTTAAGTTAAATAGGTTGTCAAATTGCGCCAAAATGATGAAATACAACGCTCAATCAAAAACTTAAAAGCTATCAACACATAAAAACAAAGAAGAGTATTAACTCTGAATCTAAAAACGTCACAAGAATAAACAAATAGCAAAATTGCTGAAAAAATGCATCCCTGAAGGAGCTCAATGTTATAAAATAAACAAAAGAAAACTTCCAATAAAAACCTTCCGCCAAATATAAATGTTAACAAAAAGATTATCATTAAATATGAACACTATGCAAAAAATTAACAGAGGAATGTAACAAAATGCCAATCCTGACGGTCATATCCAAAAACTTATGCATGCAGTAAAATAACCAGGCGGCAAGCTTTATTACATGCACCAAACTTTGTTTAGCCGAACGACCCTCGCACCTCGTGTATACATATACGTCAAGTACTTAAAACCTGCCAAAGGAGGCGTTATACACGAGGAGCTAGACCATTTCTACTTGCTGCAGAGTCCACATTCAGATGGGGACAGTCCATTGCCCATTGCAGACAGGACTGTTAAAAACGGGGACAGTCCAAATTCTTCCTGGAGGAAGGAGTGTTCAAGAAGGGACAGACCACTTCTAACTGCCTCACCTCCTTGTCACACCCACTCTGTAACCTCCAACTACAAAGGCTATGTATGTTCTACCTGCCTTTAAAAATACTTAAGTACAAATTCACCTTAAAAACAACCCTATGTGTACGTGTAAACTACACATAACTAACTCTAGAAAGAACAACTGCATGTAAGACGAAATGCTCACTGCCTGAAGTTTGCTAGATCACTTGTTAATTCTGAGGTCTTCAACTGGCTACCACCACGCGAGGCGCATAGCAGGAAACCTAAGATAAACTAACAACTTCACTAAGTTTAAAATGTAGAACGGCTCGTTTTAAGAAACACTACGCCACCATACTGTATCGACCTTTTAAATTCATATTAAACTTTAGATGGCACTTTTATAACTTCCTCACTAGTTCTGTTTTAGATTGAAATAAAACTATTACTAATGTAAAATAAAAATATATGTGTGCGTAACTCCACACTTTAAAAATGTATAGCTAAGCGGGAATAAAGTGACTATTAAAAAATTGATTGACGTACTTAGGCAAGGCCTCACATTATAAACCCTTGTGTACCTAGTATGAGGCAAATTAGTCTTAGGACTACAAACTTGTACATGACTGTGATTTTTTGTTTTTGTTTTAAAATGAATAAACTAGCTCTCTCACACTAGTACACCCTTGAGTCATTACCTATTACGAATTACAACTACACACACTCGTTTCCTTGAAAAATCAAAAACGATTATCTGCTAAATTACTTACTGCTAAATTACTAATAATAAAGTAACAGAACTAAAGTATTTTTTAACAGAGATGTTTAACTTTTTTTATTTTTTTAAAACTTAACTCTTTCTTGTACAAACTACTATCTACTATGTTACAGGAAAAACTTTTTCTTCCAGGAGAAGAACAAACAACGAAAAGCACAAGCAAATCCAACAGGAAAAGAGTTTATTCAGAAAATAAAGAAAAAACAACAAATCCTATATAAACATAGGTTCAAAAGTCGTTATCCATAGCCAGTCCATCATAACCAAAAGTCAAAATATATAACTATCAAAGAATACCAAAAATAAAACAAGAAATCAAGACTATTTTAACCAAAATTTACATCAAAAGAAAAAACAAAAAATTGAGAACAAAAGAAGAAAACAAAAATAAAACAAACTATACCAGAATCAAAATAAATATGCAATGTCCACAAAAAAAACCTCTCACAAAATTCTTCAATTCTCCAACAAACAAAACACATCCATGGATAGAACATGATCTTAGAAAAACAAGCACTAATCAAGTCATGTTACATACTGACATACTCACAAAACAAAATAACTTCTGCAATTTCATTACATAAAACACCTAGAGATAATCGTACACAACACAGCATGGACTAACATCATGGCATCTCGGAATTTCATACAAAACAGCAAACATCAAGTTAATAACATTGTAGAAAACGAACATTTCTGATACAAAACAGGAATACCAAAAACTGCTAACATTGCAAATCTTATACAGTTCTCTTGCAAAAACAGCAGAACTCAAACTCATCAACATCATTGCAAATCTCTCACTCCCTTACAAACTAGCAGAACCTAAAAAATTAATAATACAAAGGAAGTCGAATATTGTTGCAATAGGGGAGTTCACGCTTACTAACATCATTGAATATTCAAACTTTTCTGTCAAAAAAACATCGTTAAAGTTGTTGACCATTCGGAACATCAAGAGGTCTTACAACAGCAGAAAACAAAAACCAATAAATGTGAAACGTTCAAGTTTACAACAACGGAGTTCATACTGTTAACATCATAGCTCAAAAAGATGCCTGTTAAAAGAACAGGAGAGTGCTAATGGTTAAACCTCACTGAGCAAAAAGATCTTACGGAACAGCAAAGTTTACAATGTTAACACAGAAATGTCTAAAATAGGAGAAAACAGCAGAAACAATTACCAACAAAGGCAAAATAACAAGAGTTCTTATGGAAAATAAAGGGTATACAATGCAAACATCATAGAAAAATAAATTAATGACACAATAACAGAAAAGTTCCAAACACTAATAACGGAGAGCAACCAGCGTTATACGCAATACGGCAGGGTTCGCACATCAACGTGGTCCAAAACCCCTTCCCCTCCCCCGACCCCAAGGAGAGGGACGTTGAGCCGGGGCTCTAACACCTTTATTAGAAGGGCACCTACTCTTATAGTGTCCCTCGCCCCCACACAAGAAACACCTACCCTCCCAATCACCCGAAGAACCTCCCGCCAAAAACGGAGCAGTGGGCGCCGGAGGTTGAAAGTGAGGGAACGCAGGAGGTTGAAACTGTGGAAACACAGGAGGTTGAAACTGAGGGACCCCGGAAGGTTGAAACTGAGGGACCGCAGGAGACTGGAACTGAGGAACCCCCGGATGATGAAACTGCGGGACCGCAGGAGACTGGAACTGAGGAACCCCCGGATGTTGAAACTGAGGGACCGCAGGAGTCTGGAACTGAGAGACCCCCGGATGTTGAAACTGAGAGACGACAGGAGGCTGAAGCTGAGGGGCCACAGGAGGTTGAAGCTGAGGGGCCACAGGAGGTTGAAGCTGAGCAAACGACTGAGAATTAGAAGCAGAAGCCACCGCGTTAAACTTCTTTGCCACAGCCTCGTCTTCTCGCGGGCCTAAAGCACGCTGAACCATTTTACCTAATGCGGGGTGGAAATAAAACACTCTGGCTTCGTTGACTGTAGCTGTGAATGTTGGAAGATTAACGTGATTAACCACCTTCGCTCTCTCTTCCAATGAGTTTAAGGCCGCTAAAACCTTTGCTGCCGAGAAGAGTGGTGGAGGCGTCCTCGCCTCCTCCAAGACTAGCAGCTTGGCCTCATCTACCCTCTCAAGAGCCCGTACTGCAGCCATTCTATCCAGCTCCTCTCTTAATTGCCGAACCGTCTAAAAAACACATAAAAAAGGAAACAACAATCAACATCAACTCTTATTAAAAAATACTGTCGTCACATTTCCAAACTTAAAACACTCGCCCCAAGGCGGACCCTGAGAAGTGTAAAGAACAAAAACCCCAATTAAAATACACCACTCCCCAACAGGGTAAAAAAAAGATAATACAAAGAGATAACAAAGCGAATTACACAACCAAAAACAAACTAACAACAAAGTAGACACAGAAAACACAATTACACTTCTAAAAACTCAGGGTCAGCCCTAGGACGAGCACCAACCCCCGGTTGGTGGGCCTACCGAAGTAGAAGGGTAATAATAGGAAACCCCGGTGCCCGTCGTCGAACTTTCCCAATATGAAACAAAGAATAAAAAACCTTACTCCTATAAAACACACTACAAAACATGAAAACAACCAAACAAAACTAAAGTCATACAAACGGAAAAAACACAAACAGCAGTCCATGCAAAACAGAAAAATATCCACACAGCAACAAGAAAAAACAAATACTACATATAAACACCACCACTATAAAAATGGTAATTACAAATCAACACTGAATTCCTACAATTGGATACTTCATACCGCATAGTATACTAAAACACAGTAGCCTTTCCAAATAAACACTTCAAATACAAATAAATACCCTCCATATAAACACTTGCACACCAACGAAATCCATCAAAAACAACAAAATCCTTCATAAAATCAGTTTTAACATTACCTGCTTTCCAACTAAAATCAAACCAAGTTAGATAAAACACGCACAAATGTAGCACACGCCAAAACCACCGTTAAAAGGAATCAATCAGCACATGGTCGCCAGGGGAGACAAATTATGCGCCACCTGCGCCATATTGAATTCCAGCGAACAGCTGTAAACCATACAAAAACAAAACTGATAAAATTAATTATCCGCCAGGGGTAACAAATTATGCGCCACCTGCGCCATATTGAATTCTAGCGAACAGCTGTAAACCACACGCAAACAAAACTGCTAAAGTCAATTATCCACCACATGGATGTCAGAAATTTTAAAAGACGCCAGATGAAAACCTGTAATGCAGATACCCTCTGCATAACTATAAAACATAACCAATGGATAACCCCCATAAAACTACTAAAAATTTACTAGCGGAAAATCTCCACTAAATAATAAAACAACTACTAGTAGTTAACCACCACTTAAAAATATTACTAACGGATAACGACCACAGAACTGAAAAACTATTAGTGGCTAGCCACCACGAAACAAATACTAGTTGAAAACCTCCACATAAAAGACGAAACTTTACTAGTGGAAAACACCCAGGAAACAAAAAATCAATTACTAGTGGTTAGCCACCACAAAAGAAATATTACTGGATATCCTCCACATAGAAGAAGAAACTTTACTAGTAAATAACGTCCACGGAAACGAAAAGAATTACTAGTGGTTAACCACCACAAAAGGAATATTACTGGATATCCTCCACATAGAAGAAGAAACTTTACTAGTAAATAACGTCCACGGAAACGAAAAGAATTACTAGTGGTTAACCACCACAAAAGGAATACTAGTGGAAAACCTCCACATAAAACCAAAGCAATTACCAGTAGTTAACCACCACAAAAGAGAAACTCGTGGATATCCTCCACATAAAAGAAGAAACTTTACTATTGGAAAACTAACGTCCACGGAACGATAAAAACAATTACTTGCGGTTAGCCACCGCAAAACAAAAACCACAAACCAAAATGGATACCCTCCACACAAACGAATAAACTTTGCTAGTTGACAACCTACATACAAACGAAACATTACATACTAGTAGTTAACCACTACAAAAAACAAAACATCATTGCAAATAATGGGAAACCTCCACATAAACCAAAAACCTGCACTAACGAACATACTGCGTAGAAAAATAAAACAGTTACAAATGGTTAGCCACCATGAACCAGAAACAAACAATACAAGAACAACAAAGCTCTACAAAAACCTGAAAACAATCCAAGAAAGAAATCTCACCTCCTGGACTCCAGGCACCCCTTGCTGACCGGGCTGCAGCCCAGCGGCGGCCTGCTGACCCACACCCCCGGGGATTAGCGCAGGCTGCTGAACCCCACCAACCGGCTGCTGTACCGCGGCGGCCTGCTGGGCAGCACCTCCTAGGCCTGCCGCGGCCTGCTGAGCCACTCCTCCTGCTGGCTGAACTGCCGGGGGCTGCTGAAAGGGACCGGCACCGGCCTGCTGTACCCCACCGCCTGGCTGCAAAGCTGCCGGGGCTGGAACCAAACCCGGCACCGCGGCCTGCTGTACTCCTACCGGTGCCTGCGGAGCAAGGCCTGCTCCTGGAAGCTGCCCAGCCCCAGCCCCCGCGGCCGCCGGCTGACGTGCCGGCGCCGCGGGAGCCTGCTGAGGTAAACGTGGCCGTATCATCACGCGCTGCTACACGACACGCACTCAGGCTGCTCTCCTCCAAAATGGTTAAACACACGTTTTCCCTATGCAATAAATACTCTATCAACAGGTGAGGATGTGCACCTGTGTCTAAAGGTCACGTGGACTGTCCCCAACCTAATTCCGATTCTTAACGAATGCGCAATCAGCTCGGGGACGTCCACATGACCCAATTAGAATAGCACTTTGGACAAATGCTTGTAGCCTCTTACAGCTTAAACTTACACTGCTGATATTTTGTGAAAAACTTCTCTGATACTCAACGGATCTTATGGACCCCAGCGGGGGTCTTAGAGCCTCGTTGAAAATCGAAAAATCTTGAGATTTCTTCCAAAAGTCTTGAAATTTTGTGGTAAATCTTGAGATGTATTGAGTTAATCTTGAGATTTTTCATGAGAATCTTGAGATCATTTTGATAAGTCTCAAGATTCTTTAAAATGCTCTCAATGCAAAGTGAACATTTTTTTCCAGACGGTCAGACAGTGTAGAGGGTACAGAAAAAGTTCCAAAGGCATGAATCATTGCACATTGTCGCAAGGATCAGGAAGGTTTCACACCTATGTCAGACCAAGCTGCTTCACACATCTCCAATATAGTTAGAAAGATAAACATCACCAAATAAAATCTACTTCAATCGTCCTGTCCGTGAGCTTTGACTTGATTACAAAACCGTTCCAAGGACAAACTTTGTGAGTTTTCAGCAGGCTTGACACCAGCAAAAGAGCCTGAAAATGGCCTCTGGACCTGAATTTTCTGTACTGGTACCTCCCCCTACCAACAATAGATTTTTTTTGTTCTGTCCTTCCACATCTTATTCTTTGACTTTAGATTTATTTTGACAGTCGATGGCATTGGTTATCTGTTTTCTGATAGTTTTTTTTTTTTCAATCTATGGTATATATGTGCTCATTTTACAGCTGCTTTGCACAATTTATTGTGTGGTCGAAAACTTTTTTTTTGGAAATGGCCGAAAATTGGTGCGAGCGCGGATGTCATCCATATAATCAAATCAACATGGCCTTAGCAAAAAATAAAAATAGATAAATAAAACTGTTGCTAAGGCCGTTGCTAAGGGTGTACTCAGTTATGTTTCAAGCAAAGAACAGCAGGGAGTCAAGTTCGCTGACACATCATTTTGCTCCTGTCATCTTGTAAATCATACTTAACAGTGAAAAATATCATAACTGATTGGAAATGTTAATTTGGGCTCTACATGGGGGATATGAGGATACCTGAAAATGAATTACCTTGATTTTACACTTTTTTTATTTGTGCTCTTTAACGTCATTAAGTAGGTACCTAACTAGATCACTGCGTATATCTAGTATATCGTACACAATGAAAAAGGCTCTGTATGGGGGTTACCAGCACCCACATATGTGACGCCGTTTAATACATAGGACACGTGGATGCAGGACTACGTCATGCATATTGAAAATATATCTAGAAACAAGACATTATGACAGCTATGTGTGGTTTTCACACAGGCTCACAGCTACACAAAAAGTCTCCATAACTTACCTCCATCACTACCTGATTTATCATGTTCCCGAACCCAAAAAAGCCATGAAGTACCCTGATATGGCTCGTTTTATACTGTACATTCATTTATTTTCACGGGGATAAAATTTCACGGTAGGAACGGAAAGGATTGTTTCGCGGTGTTTTAAGTTCGCGGTTGAAACGATATCGTAGTACACGCCGGGACCCTTACTGACCACAAGTCGGACACCATGATGGCACATGACCTCGAAATTTTTATCACGTCTCGAACGGAACTTAAAGGACTCCTAGTATTTATGCAAATGGTGGAGCAGGGCCTCTAGCGTGCCATAGGGTATCGAGTTTACTACACGATAGCAACACATTCCCATTAGATCTCCATCTGATTCAATTCCAACAGTATAGTCATCATATCTAGTTACGTTTATGATATTGATTATGAAGTAGAAGTTGTTTAAAAGGGTTAGATCGTCTTTATTTCTTCTAAATGACGTAATGCGTAACTCCAAAGCATGGCTTTTTGCCAAGTAAGCGTTGAGATCTAACAGATATACATGTGTGTGACTTGTTTTGACATGTTCAACACTGATAATGATCTGTTAAACAAACATTCATGCCATGAATATTTGTGCACTGGCTGTTCCTGACACGGCAATGGTCATGGTCATGGGACAAAATGGTAAACATTTGCTACCTGCATACCGTCGCTGTAGCATGTCTCCCGGTCGGTTCTGCTTTTGTATGTTGTAATGTTTACATAAATAAGCACGGTACGGGCCATGCTGGGGTGACGGTAAAGGTGCGCTCCCACGAGACTCGCGTCACGTTTGAGTCGCTTCGGGGTTCGACAACGCAGACTCAACCCCACGGAACCTAGAGGTGACGCGAGCGAACCTAGAGGTGACACAAGCAAGCACGACGGTTTTTTGAAAGTTAAAAAATAAGTGGCAAGATGCCCCAAGAGTGACACAACAGTGACACAACAGTGACACCAACATGCTTTCAACAGTATCAAGGTTATATTTTGCCTATTTTGCACCAAGTATCAAAAGTAAACATCCTTTTATTACTGAAAAGCTATTTTGGATACATTTTGGATATCATTTTACAGCGGTTTATGATTCAGTTATACCCTCTTTCCGCTAGGACGGCGCTCTCGCCGCGCTCTCTCTGCGACATTTAGAATTTGACAGATCGCTCAACGAATTGTATAGAAAAGAAACTATTTTTTTACACTTTGTGTGTTTTGCTGTCCTCTCAGTCACACTTTGATATGCTGTATAATATACCCAGTATGAAATCAAATTAAGGTTACACATATCCTATTTAGGTCGCAGTGAGAGCGCAGCGCGATCGCCGTCTAGTGGAAAGGGGGCCTTACAACAGTGAGATTTCCACAAAACGTATTCAGACTAACTTGAAAATATCTTAGTCTTATTTGATGGGAAGTAGGCCAGAATTCTATAATTGTAAACACCAAATAAGTAACTGGTTTATCGATTCATAAACCCACAGATGTGGAGAAACAGATTATCATACAACGATGAAAAATAAATCATATATATGTTGGATGATAACGTTTGCTTTTGAGTTTGCTTTACAAGCAATATGTAATCATCACTGGTAGCCTGCCGCCGATAGAACACCAAACTTGCAAGCATTCGGACCCATAAGCCTTGTTTTTCCTCCCTGTTTAGAAGTATTATATAGACTTAGACATTAAGAGTTTGGCAAGCAATCAACCGACAGTGAAAATACTCCGCGTCACAAAAAAAGTATGTAATAACAAACTTTTTCATTTGTGACATTTGAAAATTGTTCAATAAACCTATAAACATACATCAATACAGATACTTGGTGCAAAACACATAATTAATCGAGCCAAATCTGGTCTAAGGTTTGTGTCCGTTCATTTGGGTCACTTCTTTTACTGTAACTGTAAAAGTCTTTCAAGGTTATCATATAACATAAGTAACATATTATTCATCATCAGAAGGAAAATTATTTCATTATAAATCTCATTTTGAGGCATCTTCACCATTTTACAGTGAATTTTCATAAAATGACATCGCTGCGATTTCCGATAACAAGTTCATTTAGTCTAGAAACGCAACAGTGACGCAAGTAAGTGGGAGCGCAACAGAAAATCGGCGAAAAGAACACAACAGTTAATCTCGAACCAGATCCACGGTGCGTAATGTATAGGATCAAACTCCCCGTAGGTGCCCGTTTGACTCCCTTAAGCCCCGGTCACAAAGCGCGTACGATTCCTTGCGATTCCTTCCGATGCGCAGGATAAGCGCAGTGCGTCGTAAGTCGGGGGAGAATCGGAAGCAATGGTTTAAGTATATAAAACCGTGGTCACAAAGCGCGTAGTGCATCGTACGATGAGGTCATAAGAGCGTGCCTGCGTCAATCGTAGTGAATCATAGTAAATCGGGGGGCGTCGTATGGCGAAAAATAGAGCTGAAATGGATTTTGAACATGTTCAAAATTTCGCTATCGTCGTAAGAATTTATTTGCCCCCATAGCAGACTTCATTAAGGCAATTTTTGTCTACTGATGAGGTTATAGATTTATGAATTGTTAGCATGTTGTGATGGTTTCAGTTTTCCCTGATATTGTGGATATTGACGAAAAGGGAAAATATATCAGTCGCAACTACCACAGTAGCAACCAGAGAACAGCGCGCCCCGCACAGGTGATGCAGACAATTCTTTGATCGCTTCATGCACGTGAGTTTATAATTAGATCAAATCTAAGCTCTCGTCGGTCTTGGGTCAGTTTACCATAATCGTAATAACCATGGGGACAACTCGAACATAAAGGCAGGCTCTATGAGTCGGAAATATATATGATATAATGCTTATGATATGATTTTTGTATGATGGAATCTTTCAGTTGATAGCATATCATGATACGATCTTCGAAAGAGCCTGACACGTAGAGCCGGCAAGCAGGCCGAGATAATCATACCGGTACTCACGCTTGATTTGAACTTTTCTTGTAATACTCTTGTTGGCATGGTCTCTTTTAATTTATTTTTACAGTTAAATATATTATAGGAAGGTATTCAACAGCTAAGTCAACATTTTGTTGGTTAAAGAAGCACAAAAGTGGCCAGGCGGCTATTCAAAAGAGACACAAGTGAAAAATCGTACGACGCTGGAAAAATTTTGAACACCATCCGATGCGTTGCGATGGCTGACTTTGCTTACGATTTTGCTGCGATTTACTGCGCTCATCGTACGATATGCGGAATATACCATCGCAAGAAATCGTACGCGCTTTGTGACCGGGGCTTTAGCCGGCTATACTCCCTGGCCAGCTTTGATACTATCTTATGGCACCGTAGGATCTGCTTGCTCCCTTAGCCGGCTATACTCCCTGGCCAGCTTTGATACTATCTTATGGCACCGTAGGATCTGCTTGGAGATTACACAACAGTGACACAGTGGGCGGACCCCGCAGTGACGCAAGCGTGACGCGAGTCTAGTGGGAGCGCACCTTAAAGAAGACAAGGGTCGAATATCGCGTTTATCAAGACTCTCCTAATATATATGCAAATGACGGAGCAGGGCCTGCCATGGGGTGTCGGGTAACAGATATGCCTGTGCGTGACTTCTTCAACACTGATAATGATCTGTTAAACAAACATTCATGCCATGAATATTTGTGCACAGGCTGTTACTGGCACGACAATGGTCATGGTCATGGGACAAAATAGTAAACATTTGCGACCTGCATACCGCTCGGTTCTGCTTTTGTATCTTGTAATGTTTACATAAATAAGCATAGTACCGACAATGCTGGGGTGACGGTAAAGAAGGGAAGGGTCGAATACCTTGTTTATCAAGACTCTCCTAATATATATGCAAATGCCGGAGCAGGACCTCTATCCTGCCATGGGGTGTCGGGTTTAACTACGCGATAGCAACACGTTTCGATTAGATCTACTTCTCATTCAATTCTAACAGTTTCTTCATCATACTTGGTTACATTTATGATACTGATAATGAATTAGAAGCTATCTAAAGGGGTAATATCGTCTTTATTTGTTATTAATGAGATACTATTCGTAGCACTGAATGAACTTGCATGACAATTGGCTCCTTGCCTTGTTTTGAATGTCAAGATCCAACAGATATGCCTGTAGGTGACTTCTCCTGCACTGATAATGACCTGTTAAACAAACGGCCGTGCCATGAATATGAGTGCATCGGCCGTAACTGCCACTGGATCATAGCATGTATAAATTGCCGTGCAGCTCACTTGTCATCTGTACACAAAGTAAAGTACAGAATATTTCTTGTGCTGTAGTACTGTACAGCGTAATTCTGTTCAAGCATCTTATGTTCGTATCTTCAGCAGATCTATGAGGGTAGCCATCGCAATTTCAGTAATTTTCGGCCATAACTTGATTTTAATTTCGAGGGCCTCTTAGGGCGGCCCCAAACCTCAATAACGAAGAAAACTCAAGGGTTTTAATCATATGGCTGTTCATAGTTCCACATACATAATCACACATACAAAGAATGACCCAATTTGGCCTACCCCAACCTTCCGACCTCAGCATAGTTTGCCTGGTTTTCTCGTGCAATATTTTTTGAAGATTACACTCATCTGTACGAACTGATGAGCGTAATCTTCAAAGACTGTCACATTTTTATCAAGATGGCAGGAGCGAAATTACGTGTCAGAGAACTTGGTCAAGAAAATTACAATGTACTTGTATTCATACCAGAGTAGCCTTGTAGCTTTGTTATGGTCTTGTTTCTAGATACATTTTAAATATGCATGACGTAGTACAGCATCCACGTGTCCTGTGTACAAAATGGTGTCACATGGGTGGAGTCCTGGTAAGCCACAAAAGGAACCTTTTTCATTGTGTACGATATAATAGACATACGCAGTGATTTAGTTAGGTATCTATTAAAAGACGTTAAAGAGCAAAAATAAAATGATGCAACTTGTTCTACAGTCCTACCGTAGCACCAGTCTACACTGGTCTTTTTTGGAGTACCAACTATGAATATCACCATAAGCAATATTACTAGGTATCAAAGCTAGTTGGGATGTGGGGAAAACAGTTACAAGTTACAAAATATAAGTAGTTCAAACTTGACAGGGGCTGATCTTTGCTGAGAGGCAGTTCAAACAAGGCCTTGATACAACATTACGCCCGAGCTCTTGTGTGAAAATAAACTGTGAGCACCAGAACTTGCGTTTGATGCTTGCAGCAACTATCTGGGTCTTTTTTCTGTTTCTGACAATGATTTCTTGAAAAACATGTGGACAGGACTTTTGAAATCTTGATGTTAGTTAATATGCAAATGTCTTCCTGTCGTCTGCTGTAATACCAAGCAATCGTTTTTGGTAGCCAGACGGGTAGAGATCTCCCACTCGGTCTAAGTAATTTATGATGTTTGGAGGATGTGAGGAGTCAATTTAGCAACTGACATCCTGGAAGGACATAATCTTTTAAGGTTGTGAACCCTGGGTCCAGATTTCGGGTCTTTAATGCTCGTAATTTTCAAAAAAGTATGTTTTTGCCCCAAAGTTATGCCTTGTCACTTTATATGGACTGCTCACACAAGACACCCAGAAAGTATTGCTCTGTTAAACGGTTGTCAATGTGGGCACAGGACCTTCTAATAACATTGTTAATTTTAGTTTTTTTATCAAAAATGTAGAAAATCCAAAATTTTCTGGTTATCATCTTTGGAATGTGTGATTTTCATCAACTAGCCACATTTTGTTGACAACAGATAGTTACACCAGAAGCTACGTGGCTCGAGTGGCCAACACCTGGATGTCACTTGCCTTAATAAGGTTGAGATGCCAAATTTTGAGACTTTTGATACACATTTTGGGCATTTTTATACCATATTAGAACATGAATATGGTATTTCATCTCCTACCCCACTCGAGACCCATTGCCCAAATGTCTTTCGGAAAAAGGCAATCTTCAAGGGCATTGATCACAGCAGTGCCCATGCAAAATGCTTTTTAGGGCAATGTTCAGGCCCAAAATACAGGGGCCCAAAGGTTCAGAAAAAAGTGGGGCCCATCCTTGAAACTCAGGCCCCTTTTTTAAAGGAAAAAATCCCGTCTAGGGAGGGCAGTTTTTGAAGAAGATCATGTTTCCTTCCACCGGGGGGAAAGAACAAAAGTTTTGTTTCCCTGGAGATCATTTGGGGGGGATTAATCAGAAGTTACAAGATGGGGGACGGGATTGAAACCTGGAAAACGGGTAGGAAAGGGATTTGGCCCCCCCCCCCCCCCCAGCGTTTTCGCCCTCCTTTAGCGTTTTCGCCCCCCCCCCCCGAGCAGCTGGCTACTACATATTACAGGTGCGCTACCTGGTACTATACTGCACCTGGGGAGTAACGTATATGGTGTGTTACCTGGTACCTATATGGCACCTTATTACCGTACCGTAAGATGTCATACCTCGAAAGTCGATACTATATTGTTCGGTGCAAACATGACATTGAAATGAAAAAGACAATTTTTGCAGCTGAGGTGGCATAAAAACAGTGCTACTGCGAACGTATAAATCAACACCATCTATGGTACGGAATACGTCAGCTATATGTTTTCAATTTGTCACAGTGTTTTCTTTCTTGTGCTGGAAACATTTCCAAAGCACTAATAAAACACACGTGAATAATAGTTTCTCATTATAAACACTATCTACGCGCAAGTTGATACAGCTGTTGCTAAATGCTACACAAACACTGGTAAAGTACCAGTCTTAAGAAACACGGGTAAATGCATCAGTTCCTAAATACTAGAAAAAACAGTCATGTTGGAGGTGAAGATATCCCTTGGTCAGGTGCATATACCAAAATGTGCGTTATTCTAATTAATACCTTATATTTGCATAATTAATAAAGACATTACATAGTTCTTTTGTGGTCACTTCATGGTAGAGACTTCATATTGGAGATAAATAGGTTGCTTGAGGACAGGTGAATACAATGAAATACATCTTATGTCAAGACTCAGGTATATGCAATAATGGGAATACAAGGGACCCAACCCTCCTTGTCTGAAACAAGTTCAACTATCTTATTACCATGTAATTACGTTAATATTGATACTATGAATGGAGTTATGTATCAAACTCGTGTACTTATATCATTCTGAAACTGCATGTTGTGGTTTATACCAATCAACTTCTAAAATGTCATGTAAACCCGTTTTTTTGGGGGGGGGGCGAAATCGCTAAAGGGGGGCGAGGTAGGGGGGCGAGATCACTAGCCGGGGAGGGCGAGATCGCTAGTGATTTCGCCCCCGGGGGGAGCGAGATCACGGGGGGGCGAGATCGCTGTCACACCGGTACACATGACCCCTTTGGCATCCGGAGTCAATCAAGCAGCAAAGACGCGGTGAGAAACAAGCAAGAATCTCTTGGTCCGCGACACTGCCTCGGCGTTTCGTCAAGATTCCTTGTTTTTCGATACATGTATTTCAGGTAAAAATTTTCCAATAGCAAGGTGAGATTGATTTTTATTTTCAAAGAGCTTCTGGTGAATGTGTGTAAAATATCAAATATTGGCAACAATACTAAGTACATCCCCCTCCCACATGTTTTCGAACACAGGACAATGTTTGCTGCGTTGTTGTCAGAAGTCTCCATCCGCACCATCGCAGTGATGTTGGTCGTTTTCCTTACCCTTCTTGTCTTCTTCAAACGGCGTAAGAACCTCCCACCGTCACCGAGTGGGAGCTGGCCTGTTGTCGGCCACCTGTTGTCCCTCGGCCGAGCGCCCCACCTGAAGCTTACGGAGTGGAGGAAGCAGTATGGCGACGTGTACAATGTTCGAATGGGGATGGAAGACGTGGTGGTTCTGAACGGCTACCGGGCCATCAAAGAGGCGCTTGTGGACTACAAGGATGCTTTTTCCAGCAGGCCAAACATATATATGACGAATCTGTTGACTGGCTTTGGAAAAGGTGCGTATGTTCTTCTCTTCAAATTTCGCAGTTCCGATAACATACAATTGTGTAAGGTTTTGAAATGACGATGTCTTATTAGTGGATGATTTTACCTCGCTATTTGGAACATTCGGTGATGCATTATTTTCGACTTGACGATTGTAAAAGATCTCCTAAACTGAAGCTTCTAGACCTTCGGTGCGCTATTAGTCTTTCTCAGAAGCCCTATTTCGTTTGGGTGCCAATTAAAAATGTATTGCCCGCGGCGCTATGTACTAGTACAAGACGACCCAATTCTAGCAGAATTGCAAACAAGGCTGAATAAACAATGGTACAATGGTACAATAAACAATGGTACAAACAATGGTAAAGACATCATACCCTTTGTTCTTTACTACAATCCATGGTGTATGTATATTCATGAATATGGTATCATTTATTTCACAGACATCGGCCTTGCAAAATTCAACCAAGCCTACAAAGAAAAACGCAAGTTTGCCTACAGTGCGCTGAGAAACCTGGGAATGAGAATGGGACCAGGCAGTATGGAAGAGAACATCAGAGAAGAGGCTCGTCAGCTCTGCATGAAGGTATTTTGCGCACGTTCTCACCCTAATCACTTGAAAGACACAAATAAGGCTTGGATAACGTCTCAGCACAGCACACAAGTACTGATGATCAGGTTTTACCAGTAGTTGTACAAGTTGTGACCACATAATAGATCAGCTTTTGTCATTTCCAAATGATCATGGCCTTTGTTGTACTTAATCTTTTTACAAGAATGACATTAGAGAATGTAAAATCTGACGTATGTGGTGTACATATTTTTTACCATTTTTTATTTCATAGTTGTCGGAACAAGGGCCGGACGCACAGGCACGTGACATCGCCGACAACCTGACTGTGTCAAGCGCCAACATCGTCTGCTCCATGGTGTTCGGGAAACGCTACGACTACGATGATGTCAAGTTTGTGGAACTGACAAAGATCGTAAACAAAATGATAGCCCAGCTAGGATCGAGTCAGCTGATGACTGTATTTCCCTTCCTGCGATTCATCCCGGGAGGTAGGATATACTAATAGCCTGGGTACCATCCGATTACTACTGTAAATGTATTTAAGTTCGCGGGCATTTAATTTCGCGGTAGCGGGAAAAAAGGACCTTTCGCGGTGGTTTTAAGTTCGCGGTACCACTCTGTAGTCTCTTACTGCCATGGAAACAAATGTTCGCGGTGGCTTGAAGTTCGCGGTGAAGCGGCCACCGCGAAAACCGCGAACATTAAACCACCGCGAAAGTTTCTGCATTTACAGATGAGACTCTCGCAAGCCCCGTAGTAATCGGATGGTACCCAGACCAGGCTACCATATGAGATATGTAAAGACGTTTTGTTCATGCACGAATGACTTTAAGCACTTAATCATGATCTTGAGTTAGTACTTATTACTAGTGTTCACCGATCTATGTGATACGGTATGTTTAGTTGCTACCTTCATAATATCATTCTAGTAATGCTAGCATCAACAAGAGTTCGGAGACCTCATATCTCCATGAAATAGTCTGATTATGTTAATGACCTCCACATTTGTATATCTATGCTTAGTTATGTACACCTGTAAATAACCTACGCTGTTCACTATGTTGATTGTCCAATCATTTACCACATCGATGAATTATCATGGCACTTTTTCATTAATTATGCAAATTAAGGACTTATTTGCATAATTGGTATTCGATTATGTTCCACCTGAACAAACTACATATATTGCATGTATTTGAGTTCTACAAATGAAACACTGCAAATACATATTTTCCTCATTAAATATGCAAATTAAGTGTCAGTTTGCATAATTTGCACTTCATGATGTGCACCACTGTCTAAGCTACCTACATACCAAATATCATGTAAATTTGTTGTTCCCTTCTTCAGTTATCCACCTTAGCAGATTTTGACAAAAATGCCCCTGCAGTTCCAGAGCAACCTGCTAGGTGGACTAAATATACACCACATATCTCTTATGTCACAAGCTATCTGCCATCTAAAAATCAAGACCATACCACATCCAGTACAAAAGATCCAAAAAAAATTAATTTCTGCTGCATTACCAAGGTCACATACCAGAGGGCCCAAAATTGGCCTTGACCTTTGTCTTTCTAACACCTACCTACAAACCAAATATCATTGTAATCCATTCAGAGGTTCTTGAGTTATGCTCACTACAAAAATCCGGACACACAGACAGACACACAGACAGACACACCCAAAACTATATCTCCATTTTTCATGGAGATTTTCATGGAGATAAAAACATCTACTTTATTATGGCTGACACACACAGAAAAAACATTATCGATTCATGTCCAAGAAGAAGGTTCAGTTGCGACGGGGAAACTCAAATTCCTGTTGATGCTAGGTGGATGTTGGAGTTGTGATGAAGCATGGCGATTTGGGACATCCTAGAAGCTTTTACACCGAAAAGCACACGTAACGTTATGCCCAAGATAGATGACTTAAATTTTGTCAACCGGCAGTTGTGTCTTTGTGTGTTTGTTTCATAACGACGCAGGACAGTAGTATAGAGTCAACACGCTGCTATTATTTATTCTAGCGGTGCAAGGTGGTGCAGGTCAGAGGTCATCGTCTGACGGTAAACTCTAGGGGGAATAGATATTTTCCGAGCTCTGGGTAGGGGTGAAACAGGGGTCAAGTCGACCTTTTCACCCTCCAAGGTAACTATGACAACTGCCAACCCCCCTTCCCGACCCCCCCCCCCCCCCCAACTCCAATCATGAGGGACATGTCCTTAATTGGCCTTGTTGTAAGTCTCTACGCCGGTATACGAGGGGCATTCAATAAGTAATGCCCCTGACCCACTTTCAGTTGTCTGATCTAGATGAAATTTTGCATGTGTAATGAGTCATATCTTATGTTGCAAAAAACAGCTCTGAACTAATTGTGGTTACTGATTTACTGGTGTTTGAACTGAGTCAGGTGTGAAATGGACCAGGTGTGAAATGGAGCAAGTTGAGTGTCGCGCAGTGATCCGGTTTTTGTATTTGAAAGGACGCAAACCAAAGGGGACTTTTGATGAAATGAAAAAAAGTTATGGTGATGATGCCCCATCATATGACCTTGTAAAACGCTGGCATCCTGAATTCAAACAAGGCCGGAAGTCTGTGGAAACAGCTCCCAGGCCTGGTCGTCCCTCTTCTGCCATTGATGAGGCATCTGTCGGAGGACCAACCTGGGATGTCCTACAAGAACGGTGTCCAGAGCTACATCAAATGATGGGAGAAATGCAAAACTCTGGGTGGTTCCTATGAAGAGAAAGACTAATAACTGTGCCAAGTTTCATTAACCTCCTGCTATGGGAAATGGGTCAGGGACATTACTTATTGAATGCCCCTCGTACCTTACCTTCTTCTTCATTATGTCTATTTTTTTCGTTCAACCAAGGCTCAGGCCGACCTTCTAACCCACCGAGGTAATTCTTACACCCCCACCCCCAACACCACCCCACCCCCTCTAGTGAGACATGCCCTTATTTGCCCTGGTCGTAAGGCTATACGCCGGGATACCTTACTTTTTCTTTATTTTATGTATTTTTATCGTATAGGTTAGTTTCACGCACGAACACATACCATCAATATGAACGTGAAGTGTATCATTGCTTTAGAGTAAGCTCCGGAGTAAGTGAGTAAGTATATTTGTTGTAAGTAAGTATATTTGTCATGTACGAACGAACATATATCACATGTATGTACATGTAGTGATTTGGAGTAGCATTACGTGTTGCTCCGGAGTAAAAATGCTCCGGAGTAAGTGAGTAAGTATATTCGTGTTAAGTAACGCATACGTATTTGCCATGTACGTGTCTGTTATGTAGGCATATATCAACACAACAGAAACATCAAAGCCCAAGAACGTTCTTTTCTCTGTAAATATAGTATAATGCAACACCTGCCGTGCGATTCTACATATCTCTAAAACCCAGGCCTGTGGAGAAATTAATTGAAAAGTTGGTGTCGTACAGCTCATAAAACTTTAAAACTCCCAAACTAGCAAGACACATCTTCCTCGCAGGAACTTCCAGTTGATGCTCGATTGTTAGTCTTTATTGAAATATGTTGTAATATGTAATATGTACATGACCGACAAATGCAAAGTTAATCTTATCAAACTTTGTTTCTTGCTGTCGATAAGTGCTGAAAATATTGAATCCCACAATAAAGACATGTAATTTCTGTATTACACTGTTTACAGTCTATATATTAGAATCCACACTGCCGCAAACTGTAGATTTTAGAATTACATAGATGAATTCCAAGACCAAAGACAAGTATTAGTGACCAAATGGGTGTTGTATTCATCGGTAAATGCCATTACTAGCAACGGAATGGACGCTGGGTTCATCAACTTGCCAAGCCGACTTCCCCTCCATCCTCCCACAATACTAAGACAAAGACAACTACTGCATAATATATACTCCAGCCGTTGATGATATTCACCTCCATGACAAAGGATATACCTGTATAGTTTGCCTCGTTGCCCGCCCACCTACTAACACGAGAAAGACATCCTAGCTATGTGCTAAATACTTCAGAAATATGATACTAATATACACTCGTCAGTACCAGTAAAGTTCCCGACACACCGCAGTGGATAGCAATCCATCGCCATTGTATCACACAATCG
>NC_049986.1:10029757-10042283 GCF_000003815.2 Branchiostoma floridae | reverse complement strand
ACAGCCAAATGTCAGTATTAGCGACGGAATGCCCGTGGATTTCATCCATATATATTGATGAAATCCACAGCCAAATGTCAGTACATTTGTATTAGCGACGGAATGCCCATGGATTTCATCACAACATATTAATGAAATCCACAGCCAAATGCCAGTATTAGCGACGTGGATTTCATCACTACATACTGATGAAGTCCACAGCCAAATGTCAGTATTAGCGGCGGAATGCCCGTGGATTTCATCACTACATATTGATGAAGTCCACAGCCAAATGTCAGTATTAGCGACGGAATGCCCGTGGATTTCATCACTACATACAGATGAAGTCCACAGCCAAATGTCAGTATTAGCGACGGAATGCGCGTGGATTTCATCACTACATACAGATTAAGTCCACAGCCAAATGTCAGTATAAGCGACGGAATGTCAGTATTAGCTACATATTGATGAAGTCCACAGCCAAATGTCAGTATTAGCGACGGAATGCCCGTGGATTTCATCACTACATACTGATGAAGTCCACAGCCAAATGCCAGTATAAGCGACGGAATGCCCGTGGATTTCATCCATATATATTGATGAAACCACAGCCAAATGTCAGTATTAGCGGCGGAATGCCCGTGGAGTTCATCACTACATACTGATGAAGTCCATAGCCAAATGTCAGTATTAGCGACAGAATGCCCGTGGATTTCATCACTACATACTGATGAAGTCCACAGCCAAATGTCAGTATTAGCGACAGAATGCCCGTGGATTTCATCACTACATACTGATGAAGTCCACAGCCAAATGTCAGTAGTAGCGACGGAATGCCCGTGGATTTCATCACTCAATACTGATGAAGTCCACAGCCAAATGTCAGTATTAGCGGCGGAATGCCCGTGGATTTCATTACTACATACTGATGAAGTCCACAGCCAAATGTCAGTAGTAGCGACGGAATGCCCGTGGATTTCATCACTACATACTGATGAAGTCCACAGCCAAATGTCAGTATTAGCGGCGGAATGCCCGTGGATTTCATTACTACATACTGATTAAGTCCACAGCCAAATGTCAGTATTAGCGGCGGAATGCCCGTAGATTTCATCACTACATACTGATGAAGTCCACAGCCAAATATCAGTATTAGCGACGGAATGCCCGTGGATTTCATCACTACATACTGATGAAGTCTACAGCCAAATGTCAGTATTAGCGGCGGAATGCCCGTGGATTTCATTACTACATACTGATGAAGTCCACAGCTAAATGTCAGTATTAGCGGCGGAATGCCCGTGGATTTCATCACTACATATCGATGAAATCCACAGCCGCGCAGTTCATCATCCTTCTACCGATGAAATCCACAGCCGTGGATTTCATCAACATAGTGATGAACTCCACAGCTGTGGAGTTCATCAATCCACGGTCCTTGGATATATATGTTTGAAAAGGTCGTCTTGACCCCTGTTTCACCCCTACCCAGAGCTCAGAAAATATCTATTCCCCCTAGATTTTGCCGTCAGACGATGACCTCTGACCTGCACCACCTTGCACCGCTAGAATAAATAATAGCAGCGTGTTGACTCTATACTACTCAGGACTGTTGTTGTTTACATATAGTAGTTGTTTTCTGCACGATATCATATTGACTTTTGTTTGCTTCACAGTAAACTCACCAAAGAGGATTCTTGTCGAAGGCATTAACGAGGTCCACGTATTCCTTCGACAAGAAATTACCAAGCATCGCGAGACACTGGACAACGAGAATCCGCGAGACTTCATCGACCTCCTTCTCATCGAACTGCAGACCCAAGATAAGACCGACTGCGTTACAGAGGAGAATATTGTGTGGATAATCCAAGACATGTTTTTCGCTGGAATCGAGACAACGGCCACTACCTTGCGATGGGGTCTTCTGTACATGGTTCTGTGTCCCCAGGAGCAGCAGAAGGTACATCACCGTGCTGAGTGCGCATGTGCATGTAACTAAGTAATGGTTTTATGGTCTAGGTCAAAGTTCAAGATCCCTCACATCGACTAGAAAACGCTTACAGTCGGTTTCAGTGACTTTGTCCATTGTTTGGAACCATTTAGTGTTGCAAAAATGTCGCAAATGTGAATCTCGTTCAACATTTCGTGTATGCATGCATAAAACAATAATCGTTGGTTATGTGTCAAAAATATAAGGCCCCCGAGACGAATTTCCTGTCACTGCGCATGTGTAATCGGAATTGTGAAGGAGTTTATCGTATACAAGCCAAGGGATCTTCAATATATGAAGTTTGACCTAAAACACAATTCATGACTCATATATGCGCACTTGGAACTCCAGATAGCTTAATTAAAGTAAAACGACTACTTTAAACTAATGGACACTTGATTCATATAAGAAAACTCTGTAACAGGTGCAAGCTGAGCTGGACAGTGTCCTGGGAACAGGCCATGACGTGCCCACCCTGGCCCACAGGTCCCAGCTCCCGTATACCAAGGCTACTGTCATGGAGATCCAGCGCATCAGGGCCATAGTTCCCCTTAGTAGTCCTCATGCTCCGAACGAGGACACGACTTTCCGAGGCTATGACATCCCAGCAGGAACGCAGGTGAGAGATTTATCAAGACTGCTGCCTTTACGTTCCGTTGTTATCTTCGTTGCGTTCTGCTAAACCTTGACTTCGACCACAATGCATTACTCACGCGCACTCGGATCTTTGGAGGTCGTTCATGGGACGTAGTAAGCTCGGTAGATATGAGGATTTTACGTTTTGAACAATCGAGTGATTCTATGTCAAAAAGCTATATATATTGACTTGAATCGCAAAATGATATTTCCATAGAAACACGTCACATGACATGTCACTAAGGTACTGATACTAAAAGGTAAAAATGTTTTACTGTCTATTCGTTTTGAAGGTTCTTCCCAACTTGTGGTCAGCTAATATGGACCCGGAGTTTTGGCCGGACCCAGAGAAGTTTGACCCAGGAAGGTTCCTGGAATCTGACGGCAAGGTGGTTACCAGGCCGGAATCCTTCATGCCTTTTTCTACTGGTGAGTTTTTATTTCAACCAAAAGACCAACAAAAGCACCACAAGTGTGTTTAGCACCTTAAATTCTTAGGTCATAAACAAATAGTTGTTGTCATTAAAACGCATTTTTTTCTCGTTATTCTATTCTACAGGCCGCCGTGTCTGCCTTGGTGAGCAGCTGGCTAAGATGGAGCTCTTTCTGCTCTTTTCTTCCCTCCTGAAACACTTCACCTTCAAGTTGCCAGAGGGCGCCGCTGCACCTTCGACAGATGGTTGCATGGGAATAACCTTGGTTCCACCAACAATCAATATGTGTATGAGTCAGCGCTAGTATGCTCGTTTTAAAGAAAATTGTGACAAGGATTGATAATACAAAAGTTAACATGTACTCAGTAAGTATATATATATATCAAGGCCCCCGAGATATATATACATATATGTTTTTATATGTTACAAGCTTTCAAGCTTGACTTTGGCACAATACCCCGACGCGTTTTTCTCATTTTTTTGTATATCTGCCTTTAAAATGATTTTATTGAGTTTTCTGCCAATTTTCAGACCAAAACTGTATATTTTGGCCATTGTACCCTGGTGTTACATCGGAATTACCTTCAATTTGGTACAGAGGTGCCTTAACCATATGCCCACATGGGGTCAATAACAGGTTTGGCATACAGTACAACAAAATGCTTAATTTTTCGATTTTTGGCCATTTACATTTTGGCTCCTGTACCCTGGTTTTACAACCAATTGAGCTGAAATCTGGCATAGAAGTGCACTTTACATATGTGCACATGGATTCAATAACACTTTTGGCATACAGTACAACAAAATGCGTAAATGACACTTTTGGCTTCTGTACACTGGTTTTGCAACCAAATGACCTAAATTTTGGTACAGGGGTGCACTGGGTATTCATTCAAATGACCCATGTATTAATTTTGGCATGAACAATTCAAAACGATTTTTTGGGTCATTCTCCGATGGCCACAGGGTCAAAGACCTCAAGGTCGTTGACCCAATTTTGAGGCTTTCTCAATTGCAGAACTGTATGCCAATATAACTTAATTAAAAAGGTAACCAATTGCTTAGCCTGAATCAATATCGTGAGAAGGCAGCCAATCAGCGAGCCTGGTGTTATCTGGAAGAGTCCATTGTTACGTGGAGGGGTACATTTTTTAAAAATTCATCTTTGTACTGGGGATAATATGTAAAGTCTTACAGTGGGTGTATTTTTGGACTGGTCTATTTTGCAATTATACATGGGGTGTGCTGGAAGAGTCCATTCTTGCACGGCGGGGGATTTTTTAAAATTAATATTTTGGACTTTGGTGACTACTAGTATGTCAAAGTCTTTCAGTGTTTTTTTGGACTGCTCTAATTTGCAATTTTACATGGGGTGTACTGGAAGGGTCCATCTTGCATGGAAGGGACATTTTTTTTAAATCCATTTTTGGACTTTGGTGACTATTTCAAAGTCTTTTAGTGGGGTTATTTTTGGGCTGGTCTAATTTGCAATCTTACATGTGGTGTGCTGGAAGAGTCCATTCTTGCACGGATGGGGGCATTTTTTTAAATCCATTTTTGAACTTTGGTGATTATGTCAAAGTCTTTTAGGCTGGTCTATCATACCATTTCATGCAAGGAGGACCTTTTTTTGCTAACTTCAATTTGGATTCTGTTTCTTATTCACTTTCACTTTCACTTTATTTATTTAACCAGGAGTAATACAGCTCAGGTCAAACCTAGACCTGTTTCAAACGGCCATGTTTTCAGTGGGAGTACTTCTGGACTAGTCTATTGTGCAAATTCACATGGGGTGTACTGGAATCCATTCTTGCACAGGGGGATTTTGTAAGATTCCTTTTTGGGTTGAACCGTCATTAGTAAAAGTGATTTCTCAAATGGGTGATTTTGTTGTTGCATGTGGAGGGAGATTGCTGAAATATGCTCTCAAGCAAATATCAGCCTTTCTATTATTACCTTCGCCAAGAAGGTTATATTTTTGGTTAAGGCCTCATGTTGTGTCCCAATATGTAGGTCAACAGCATATAACTAGAGAAGCTGTGTATGGATTTTAATGATATTTGGTATTTGAGTAGCGGTTGCGGACAGGAAGGTCGTGTTCGAAAATGGATGGCGTAGCCTTTTTCCGTCAGGGCGGTAGCGGGCCGAATGTTTGCGTCCGCTTTCTTGTAAACAGCATAATTCGAGAACTCTTGAATGGATCCTGATGATATTTAGTAGGTGGATGGGGGTCAGGAAGACGAAGGTCAAGTTTGATAATGGGCCCCCTAGCGGCTTCCTAAGGTACTGCAACAAAACTTGAATTTTTGACATCTTATGTTCTGGACATGCTGCGATCATGATTTTTGAGTGGTAAGTAGCCCTTAGGGTAGAGAGTAAGTGCTGTAAGTTTGGACTCCCTAGCGGCTTTTTGGGAACTGCAGGCACCGATTTCCTTTCAAACTTTGGACGAGAATAACTCAAGAACGTGTTGACGGATCATCATGATTTTTGGTATGTAGATAGAATAAGTGATGACTTGCATTATTTTATACTAATTATGCAAATCAACAGCTTATTTGCATAATAAATGAGGAAAGTTCATAAATCCATGCCAACAGCATATAACTCGAAAAGCTGTGTATGGATTTTCATGATATTTGGTGTTTGAGTAGCGGCTGCGGTAAGAAAGGTCAAGTTCGAAAATGGTTGGCGTAGCATTTTTCGTCAGTTGCCAGAGGGCGCCGCTGCACCTTCAACCGATGGCATCATGGGAGCAACCTTGGTTCCACCAACAATCAATATGTGTATGAGTCAGCGCTAGTATGCTCGTTTTAAAGAAAATTGTGACAAGGATTGATAATACAAAAGTTAACATGTACTCAGTAAGTATACATATACATGTACACAGTGAATATATATTGAATATATTTCAGTGAATGTATTTTTGTGTTAAATCGTCATTGTTAGAGGTGATATTTGAAATGGGTGATTTTGAAACAGCCTATTGTTTCACGGGGAGGGAGATGGCTGAAATATGCTGTATTTGCTCTCAAGCAAACGTCGGCCTTTCTAGTTTTACTCTTACGTTTACATTTATCAGTAAGATGAACTAATATGTCCACATGTTGGAGTTGCAGATAAATGTTTTTTTGTGTGTGAAAGATGCATCACAGCCCACTTGATAGAAAGTAATAAAGTTTTGAAATTTGTATAAACAAGCAGTATGGATAATGAAGGTCATACAAGCCGTAAATATTAGAGCGGGGTGAAATCCTGGTGTTAATTGAGTTTTATACGATACATTGTTTGTTTTCATTTAGGTCGGCGTTGTAAAATGTGAGACGTATGGGTGCCTGTGTAAACGGGCCAACCCGTTCAGACTAAATGGCTTGGTATCCTAGCTATAGGCTAGACGGACAGCAATTAGCTTATATGCCTAGCAACGGCCGGGTCCTCGCTGTTCTCTGATATCTTCCGTCAGCTGGCCGAAGAAGGCCCACGGTGGGAGATCGGGCAACCACTGAAATTAAGCTAGCCGACAGAGGTCAAATACCAGGGTTTATAGGATCAAGGTTAAGAAGCGTTGTAGATAGGACGAACGCACGCTCAACTTGTTACCAAACAAATAGGTGAACTATTAAATATTGATTATGTAGCTGGTGTTGTTTACAAATAGTGCTAGACTCGACTTTGATGTAAGGAGGCTCAGCATTGTAACCCGACAGGAGCCACATGATAGACACCTTGGCTTCGTCTGTGATCCCACGTCCGATAACTCGGTCAATGTGGAAGGAATGTATAGAACCCCGGACCGGCTGGTAGATGAGTTGACAGATAAGTTATTGGTCACGCCGTGTCCCCTGGTTTGCCGATCGATGATGTAACCCACGTAGAAAACTCCAATGTTAGCGAAACTACGGGACGTTTCCCGTTTGAAACATGGCAGAATTGTGGTGAAAAACTGTGCTCATACTTTAGGATACCTGTTGCTCCTTCCCTCTCTCTGAGTTAGTACAGTCCAGAAAGTTTGACAGCTGCATTCAAACTTCCGGTATAAAGTTTTGGCCGGTTGTGCCCAAAGCAGTTCCAGGGGGTGGATAGCCCGAGGGCTGGCCGAGTCAGAAGTTCACGACTCCTCCGGTTTGACCCTCAGGTGAAGCCTCCGAGGAGCTTTTTAATACGAAATTTACAGGTTTCCTTACGCTGTGCCATTCAATGTCACTGGAGTTCCGGACCTTTGAGAATTTATTAGCACAAATTTACATGTTTCCCGGGACAATCAGATTTTAAAGATTCGAATAAGATAAGCCGTATTTGGTCTTAGCCCAACCCAAAATTTAGGAGATAAAAAGGAGACGCTCGATTTAGAGAGTGCAGTCGTTTCGTGCCGAGAAAGGCAGCGGTCTCGTGCCGTGGCAGTTTCTCGTGCCGAAAAAGAAGTTGGAAAAGGAGTCTCCCGAAGGCCGGAGTTTGTACCACCGTTGTGTGTTTGGAAAGAAGTTTGGAAACTTAGTGACAGAAGTTGCTTTGCTAATAGAGAGAGAGGGGGGGGGGGAGAATTCTAGCGATCAGCACAGCCATCACCTGTGGAGTTGGGAGAGAGAATAAAGTCGAGTCAAGTTGAACGTTTTGTTGTTTGAATCATTCGGACATCACAGCAGAGTTCAGGCCCATCCTCACTCCTGCAAGTTGCAGAAGTCAAACAGATCCCACGGTAGCATAAGATAGTATCAAAAGCTGGCAAAAGGATTGTAGTCGGCCTAGGAGTGTCCCTTGATACCTAACATTCCTAGAAACACTCCTAGACCGGCTACACTCCTTTTGCCAGCTTTGATACTATCTTATGCTACCTTGTGCCACCGTACGATCTGCATGGAGATAACTATTTTCCAACATTGTGACACTATCCAACTCATTAACATGACCATGCAGTGCCGAGCCCTGTGTATTTTCCCTGCCATAACACAAGTCCATATCACAAGAAGAGGAAATGCTTGTATCTGGGGAGGGAGTAAAAAATAGACCCTCCTATACAATATATGGTTAAGCTAAGCAAGAACAATCTCAAAACGCATTTACCTACATTTCAAACCGCAATTTTTTACCACCACTGGAAAGCTAATTTCATCAGGTCTGTTTTTGTTTTAAAAAACTGAAGGTCATGTCTCGCATTTTAACGAGCTACAGCCCGAAGATTGTCATGTTACCAAGGTTCCCCCCCCCTGCCCTAATGGATCGGTCCAACCAGATATACAGATATAAAGATAAACCAGTGTTGTCAAATTATGATGTCACCTACTAGTCATAACATGGCAAAGCTCACAATTTTGCTAGATTTTAGAAATATACATGCTTCTGTCCTCCATAGCAGAAAATCTGACCTTTTTTAATCAAACTTTGCCCAGAGAAAAAAAATCATTACAAAAAAATAAATTGATACTCAAACCAAGGACGGGTTTAAAAAAGGTCTTTTTTAACCTCCTTGCTCAAACTGAAGGTACACATGGTGCACTCGGGGCAGCCGCCAGGAAATCCCTGGCCCATTGAAATGTACATAAAAAGGCACAGAAAGACAGTGCCAATAACTCACCCACCTTTCTGACGTTACTGGGATACAAACTTACCCTTATGAAAGACCATCGTATGTGATAAAATCCAACTGTCATTAGAAATCTTACGGCATAAGTTTTAGAAAAATACACCAAAACCCTCCCACCCCCTCAAACGCACCAATGGAAGAGGTCCTTGCACAACCAGGAAATAGTCCCAACTTTATATCCCCTGATAACCACCAAAAACTCAGCTTTTTGGCCATAATCAGAAAGTAGAAACCCTCCCCGGTCACATTGACCTCAAAAGGGCCTGAATTTCTACCCATTTTTCCAAGAAGAAAAAAATCTTCAAGTTTTAGACCCGGAACTACATTCGATTTGTATGGTGAATCGCTGGAGGATCCCCCTCAGTGCGCACGCGCGTGGTACCCCGGGACCATCAGGCTGTTTGTGTTGCCGATACATCACCCGATGTTACTAAAGATAAGGGCACAACCCGCCGTACGTGCAATTTGTCAGTACGTTTTTGGGGGGAGGCCACGTCCGCCACGTATTTCTGAAAACGTTCAGGTTGTAAAGGGCAGGCGCGTTGCCCGTACGGGGTCGAATCCGCAGCCCGATGGCACACAAAGTTTTGACTGCACGTAAAGTACGGCGTGTAGGGCTGGGTATCGGTACAGCGTACCGGTACAAAACCGGTTTTTCTTATTGGACCGGTCCAGAAAAACAGGACCTGAAAAGATTAGGTGGACCGGATGGTGGACCGATTAGAAAATTAACAGATTATTTTATCAGGCATTCACACGTTTTTGCGCTTGCAGGTGAAAGAAAATAACAAGAGTGAAGTAGAGTAGAGTTTATAGTAATTTCTACCAAGGTTTACAGCCAATCATACTGGTGCAGTTAGCGTTGTAGGATTTTAAAACGCCAGTGTAAGTCTAATACTCCACCAAACAGATTTCTTTGTAGTGAAATGGACCATTGGTACATGGTGTGAGTCATACTGCATCCGGTCCAGGTTCAGGTCCGGACCTGGACCTGATCCTTTGGACCTGAACCGGACCTGGACCGGAATGTTCTGTACAGGTGTGACAGCGATCTCGCCCCCCCCCCCCCCCTGTGATCCCGGGGGGCGAGATCACTAGCGTTTTCGCCCCCCAAAGCAGCTGGTTACTACATATTACAGGTGCGCTACCTGGTACTATACTGCACCTGGGGAGTAATGTATATGGTGTGTTACCTGGTACCTATATGGCACCTTTTTACCGTACCGTAAGATGTCATACCTCGAAAGTCGATACTATGTTGTTCGGTGCAAACATAACATTGAAATGAAAAAGACAATTTTTGCAGCTGAGGTGGCATAAAAACAGTGCTACTGCGAACGTATAAATCAACACCGTCTATGGTACGGAATACGTCAGCTATATGTTTTCAATTTGTCACAGTGTTTTCTTTCTTGTGCTGGAAACATTTCCAAAGCACTAACAAAAACACACGTGAATAATAGTTTCTCATTATAAACACTATCTACGCGCAAGTTGATATAGCTGTTGCTAAATGCTACACAAACACTGGTAAAGTACCAGTCTTAAGAAACACGGGTATATGCATCAGTTACTTAATACTAGAAAAAAACAGTCATGTTGGAGGTGAAGATATCCCTTGGCCAGGTGCATATACCAAAATGTGCGTTATTCTAATTAATACCTAATATTTGCATAATTAATAAAGACATTACATAGTTATTTTGTGGTCACTTCATGGTAGAGACTTCATATTGGAGATATATAGGTTGCTTGAGGACAGGTGAATACAATGAAATACATCTTATGTCAAGACTCAAGTATATGTAATAATGGGAATACGAGGGACCCAACCCTCCTTGTCTGAAACAAGTTCAACTATCTTATTATCATGTAATTACGTTAATATTGATACTATGAATGGAGTTATGTATCAAACTCGTGTACTTATATCATTCTGAAACTGCATTTTGTGATTTATACCAATCAACTTCTAAAATGTCATGTAAATCAGCCCTAACGGCGTGGCTGCGTGCTCCGAAATCCGTCGGATTCCTTACGAGTTCCTACGGAGGTGGTACTTACCACTTACGGATCCCATCGTAAAAATGATATATACCATGTTGTGCTGATAAAATTACACGCCCCAAAATATTTATTGATACATTGTTATATCCTTAGATATGCTTTTCATCTTCGAGTTCTGTCAATTATACAGATACATTAGAATATCGTATAAAATGATACAAATGGTGTATGTATGTATGTATATACAGAGAGGCGAGCCAGACTCACCCCCCCCCCCAAAAAAAAATACGTTGCTACTTTTGCTTTTTAAAGTGGTCATTGATAAACAATTAAAAAAGTACTATTAATTTTTTTTTCCCAATACACGTTAACTTGGGTATTGTCAATTACTGTAATATATGACTTTATATGCTAACGTCTAGTGAATTGTCAATCATTATCATAATATGTTTTGAAACGAGCATCCTGTATCAGAAACAGAACAATACATTTACGAATCAACCAGTAAATCAGCTTTTGTTGAAGATTTCTTCCGACCAAAAATGGTTTCGTTATCACAAAAACATATATGTTATTGCATGACACTCTTAATTCTGTTTATTATTGTAAAATCTTGTATATGTTACCTTCACTATCCATGCTACTTGGTAACGAACAATTTAAAACCGTATTCAATAAGAAGATAAAAAGTAGCTTGTGATGTATCTTTCACAAACACGATGTCTTAGTAACTAAAACGTGTGAACATAGCAATTAATCCAAATAAATGTAAACAAGTAATATCTGCAATGACTTATGAGGACTTGTGTATTACATGGCGATGATTAACTAAAAAGAGTCCGTTATCATAAATACCGTTCTGATATATGATAATTTGTGTATTGCCAATTATTGTCACTATATGCTTTGAATCGGGCATCCTAGCGCCGACTGATGCACATCTTCACGCTTGGTGGGACCAAGGTTAATCCCAGGGAGCCATCTGTCGAAGGTGCAGCCGCGCCCTCTGGCAACTTGAAGGTGAAGTGCTTCAAAAGGGAAGAGAAGAGCAGAAAGAGCTCCATCTTAGACAGCTGCTCACCGATACAGACACGACGGCCTGTAAAACGGGATGATGCGAAAATTTCGTTAAAAAATTTTAACGACGCAATTTGTTGGTTTTCATTTTTATAGTGCAACGTTAAAAGACACGATTTTTTTCAACAAAATTGGCACAGCGAGTGTTTAATTTGACATCAGTTACCCTGTACGGAGAAAAAATACTTACGAAGTTATTTGCGTTTAAATACTTACCAGCACCAAAAGGAATAAAGGATTCCGGCCTGCTGACCACCTTGCCGTCAGGAGTCCAGGAACCTTCGGGGGTCAAACTTCTCTGGGTCCGGCCAGAACTCAGGGTCCATAGTAGCTGACCACAGGTTGATAAGAACCTTTAAAATGGATAGACAATAATCATCATAGTATAAAGATTTTCTACCACCGGTACAACCAATAAAGAAGTACATTACAAAAAATATACATACTAGAGTTCGGCGACCTCATACCTCAATGAAATATGTAGATTTTTGTAAATTTCATGCAATTGACTAATACATTAACATAATGTATGCATGGTGTTGTTCATCATTTACTAACATACATATGTCACAATTATCGAATTCCCATCAATAATCATGAAGCGGTTTTGCAATCTTTACATAAATTATGCAAATAAGTTCCTCATAACCATATTTGGTATCTGCTTATATTCCACCTATCATAATTAACATGCGTTACATTTATTATTAAAGTCCAGTTATTGAAAACAATGGATTTACACAATTTCCTCATTAACCATGGAAATTAAGTCCTCATTTGCATAACATGTACATTATTATGAATATCTTTGCCTAAGCTACC
>NC_049986.1:10028781-10029657 GCF_000003815.2 Branchiostoma floridae | reverse complement strand
TAGGGTTAGGGTTAGGGTAGTGCTAAGAGGCAACATTGCTAAGATTGTATTCTAGGCGGTCAAACTTGGTATCATTACAAAGGTATGTTGGTACAGATTTGTAATCTGCAAACCGTTTTGAAATCGGTTGCTTACTTGCCGAGATATGACTTAAGCACTAACCGCTAGGGTTAGGGTTAGGGTTAGGGTTAGGGTTAGGGTTAGGGTTAGGGTTAGGGTAGTGCTTAGAGGCAACATTGCTAAGAGTGTATTCTAGGCGGTCAAACTTGGTAACATTACAAAGCTATGTTGGTACAGATTTGTAATCTGCAAACCATTTTGAAATCGGTTGCTTACTTGCCGAGATATAACTTAAGCACTAACCGCTAGGGTTAGGGTTAGGGTTAGGGTAGTGCTTAGAGGCAACATTGCTAAGAGTGTATTCTAGACGGTCAAACTTGGTATCATTACAAAGGTATGCTGGTACAGATTTGTAATCTGCAAACCTTTTTCAAATCGGGTGCTTACTTGCCGAGATATGACTTAAGCACTAACCGCTAGGGTTAGGGTTAGGGTTAGGGTAGTGCTTAGAGGCAACATTGCTAAGAGTGTATTCTAGGCGTTTAACCTTGGTATCATTACAAAGGTATGCTGGTACAGATTTGTAATCTGCAAACCGTTTTGAAATCGGGTGCTTACTTGCCGAGATATGACTTAAGCACTAACTACTTGAGTTAGGGAAGTGCTTAGAGTCAACATTGCTAAAAGTGTATTCTAGGCGGTCAAACTTGGTATCATTACAATGGTATGGTGGTACAGATTTGTAATCTGCAAACCGTTTTCAAATTCGGGTGCTTACTTGCCGAGATTGTGCGGTTCTAAAGAGCAGCTAGGGTT
>NC_049986.1:10008560-10028504 GCF_000003815.2 Branchiostoma floridae | reverse complement strand
GCAAACCGTTTTCAAATCGGGTGCTTACTTGCCGAGATATGACCTCAGCACTAACCGCTAGGGTTAAGGTTAGGGTTAGGCTAGTGCTTAGAGGCAACATTGCTAAGAGTGTATTCTAGGCGGTCAAACTTGGTATCATTACAAAGGTATGTTAATACAGATTTGTAATCTTCAAACCATTTTGAAATCGGATGCTTACTTGCCGAGATATGACTTAAGCACTAACCGCTAGGGTTAGGGTTAGGGTTAGGGTTAGGGTTAGGGTTAGGGTTAGGGTTAGGGTTAGGGTTAGGGTTAGGGTTAGGGTTAGGGTTAGGGTTAGGGTTAGGGTTAGGGTTAGGGTAGTGCTTAGAGCCAACATTGCTAAGAGTGTATTCTAAGCGGTCAATCTTGGTATCATTACAAAGGTATGTTGGTACAGATTTGTAATCTGTAAACCGTTTTCAAATCGGGTGCTTACTTGCCGAGATATGACTTAAGCACTAACTGCTAGGGTTAGGGTTAGGGTTAGGGTAGTGCTTAGAGGCAACATTGCTAAGAGTGTATTCTAGGCGGTCAAACTTGGTATCATTACAAAGATATGTTGGTACAGATTTGTAATCTGCAAACCGTTTTCAAATCGGGTGCTTATTTGCCGAGATATGACTTAAGCACTAACCGCTAGGGTTAGGGTTAGGGTAGTGCTTAGAGGCAACATTGCTAAGAGTGTATTCTAGGCGGTCAAACTTGGTATCATTACAAAGGTATGTTGGTACAGATTTGTAATCTGCAAATCGTTATGAAATCGGGTGCTTACTTGCCGAGATATGACTTAAGCACTAACCGCTAGGGTTAGGGTTAGGGTTAGGGTAGTGCTTTGGGGCAACATTGCTAAGATTGTATTCTAGGCGGTCAAATTTGGTATCATTACAAAGGTATGTTGGTACAGATTTGTAATCTGGAAACCGTTTTCAAATCGGGTGCTTACTTACCGAGATATGACTTAAGCACTAACAGCTAGGGTTAGGGTTAGGGTTAGGGTAGTGCTTAGAGGCAACATTGCTAAGGGTGTATTCTAGGCGGTCAAACTTGGTATCATTACAAAGGTATGTTGCTACAGATTTTTAATCTGCAAACTGTTTTCAAATCGGGTGCTTACTTGCCGAGATATGACTTAAGCACTAACCGCTAGGGTTAGTGTTAGGGTTAGGGTAGTGCTTAGAGGAAACATTGCTAAGAGTGTATTCTAGGCGGTTAAACTTGGTATCATTACAATGGTATGCTGGTACAGATTTGTAATCTGGAAACCGTTTTCAAATCGGGTGCTTACTTGCCGAGATATGACTTAAGCACTAACCGCTAGTGTTAGGGTTAGGGTTAGGGTTAGGGTTAGGGTTAGGGTAGTGCTTAGAGGCAACATTTCTAAGAGTATATTCTTGGCGGTCAAACTTGGTATCATTACAAAGGTATGTTGGTACAGATTTTTAATCTGTAAACCGTTTTGAAATCGGGTGCTTACTTGCCGAGATATTATTTAAGCATTAACCGCTAGGGTTAGTGTTAGGGTTAGGGTAGTGCTTAGAGGCAACATTGCTAAGAGTGTATTCTAGGCGGTCAAACTTGGTATCATTACAAAGGTATGTTGGTTAAGGTTTGTAATCTACAAACCGTTTTGAAATCGGGTGCTTACTTGCCGAGATATGACTTAAGCACTAACCGCTAGGGTTAGGGTAGTGCTTATTGTCCTGTGTTAAAAAAACATCTGGGAGGGGGGTGTACTTGTGTACTGCTGCACATCTTTGCTATTTTTACCCACATTCACCAGAAGCACTTATAATTTAGGAAATAAAAACATATCTCACCTTGCTATTGGAAGGTATTTAGCTGTAATACTTGTACAGAAGGATAAGGAATCTTGAAGAATCTGGTTGTACCAGGGTTCACGGGTTCGATCTTTCACTTCGAAAAGATCACACAATGGTTCTCAAAACGTCTCCAGAGGCTCTTCAAAAAGCTCTGACGTTTGAAAATGTCAGTTGAGAACTTGAAAAACATGTCACCTTGAAATCACATGAACCTATCTCAAAAACTTTTGTATAGCTTATTTGAATTCATTAAAAGCCTTCTCCACCACCTTCTCACGCGCTTCGTTTGGGCAGCAGTGATGCGTCCAATCGCCTTTCCTACCTGACAAACTGCCGTGCTGACCCCAACTGACCTCGAGGTAAACAATATTTTGTTCTTTCCCTCGGTTGTCAGAAAACCAAACAATCTTCTACAAAGACTGCTCACTGGCATCACTAGATGGCAAAGTAAAAGGCAAGACAAGGGCTGATGACAAAGAATCAAGGCGTATCAAGTATCTTTTAAACGGTTGTATAAACATTTCGTCGTTTGTATTAAGGTCGGGTACGCATTGCAAAACAAAACGCACTGTCAGTGGACTGCCGTGGTCTGTGCTTGCGAGGATTGCTTTATCAGTACGGCATTTAGGCAATGGAACGCAATTTGTCACATGCTTGTTTTTACCTTATCTCCAGTTTATTAGAAATTCTTCGTTTCAATACCACATTTATATACCTATAGTAAGTTAATATCAGAGATGTTCACGATTGTAACTATATACAGTCTCACCCACATTCTATGCATATCTTAGTAGTTGTTATTACTAAATTGAGTCATGAATATTAGAAAATCATTGAATTTCTTTCTTAGTGCACTCGCAACCTACTCAACGCGATCAATTTTTTAGTGTCTGTCAATTAAAATGCTTCCAAGAAACAGTTTCCTTTGGCCTCCCTATCCATATTACTAGGCGAATAGTATCCGTGCCTGCACCAAGGTGCAGTTAACATGTAAAAGTAACCAAATCTATTACGAAACACTCATTTTGTCGTATGTCATCGTTCGACGTCATTGTCATATAATTTTTAAACAAGCTATGCCAAACAAACCACTGACAAGGGTCTAGCTTCCGCAGCAAGACAATTGAATTTTATACCAAATATGCATAACTATCCCAATAATTCCCGAATTGATTTTAGCTGCGATCAACGCGACCGACCCTTACCAATTGTTCTCTTTAGTAGGCCGAGGTTGCGCAAATATGACAAATATATGTACTGGAAATATAGAGATATGTGTAGAGCTATATGTTTGCTTGTTAATTGATATAGCTTAGCTTAGCTTAGCTTAATATACACATGTCCATTATTTACTTTTCAGTTGGCGTTATGTCAATATTTATTATATCTAAACAATGTAACACACGTCAGTCACCTTTTGAATGCAGGTATTGTGACAGGCATGCATTGTGATATAATATCACTTTTTTTTAAACACAAATTGCGTTGGCATATGAATCCCTAGCGTTTGGTAATGCACATGTTCACTATTGGTGGGACCAAAGTGAATCCCATGATACCATCTGTCGATCGTGCAGCGGCGCCATCTGGCAACTTGAAGGTGAAGTGTTTCAGGAGGGAAGAGAAGAGCAGAAAGAGCTCCATCTTAGCCAGCTGCTCACCGAGGCAAACACGGCGGCCTGTAGAATAGGATAATGACAGAAAATCAAACACGTGTACACATACAACTACACGTGTACACACACAAATCGTATTGGATAGCATCAGTTTCTAGCTATATTCATACTTCTAGTGGTTTACTTGCACTCTATGTTTTAAAACCTCACCAGTAGAAAAAGGCATGAAGGATTCCGGTCTGGTAACCACCTTGCCGTCAGAGTCCAGGAACCTACGGGGGTCAAACTTCTCTGGGTTCGGCCAAAACTCCGGGTCCATATTAGCTGACCACAGGCTGGGAAAAACCTTCAAAGCAAATAGACAGTAAAAACATTTTTAACTGTCAGTTTAGTGTCATAGTGGCATGTCATGTGGCGTGTGGCTATGGAAATATCATTTTGCGATTCAAGTCTATTGTAAGGATTTTTTAATATATAATCACTCGTTTGAAACGTGATATTCATATATCTACTTCGCTTATTACGTTCCATGAACAATCCCCAAATATCCAAGTGCGCATGTGTGGGTAATGCATTGTGGTTGAGGTCAAAGTTCGGCAAAACCCTACGAAGATAACAACGGAACGTAAAGGCTTTTTATAAATCTCTCACCTGCGTTCCCGCTGGGATGTCATAGCCTCGGAAAGTCGTGTCCTCGTTCGGAGCGTGAGGAGCACTAAGAGGAACTATGGCCCTGATGCGCTGGATCTCCATGATAGTAGCCTCGGTATACGGGAGCTGGGACCTGTGGGCCAGGGTGGGCACGTCATGGTCTGTTCCCAGGACACTGTCCAGCTCGGCTTGCACCTGTTAAAGATTTTTGTCACACATGTCAACTAAGTTTATTCCAGTAACAATAGTGTTCATTAGTATAAATTTTCTACTTCAAATATGCTATCTGGAGTTCGAAATGCGCATATGTGAGTTCTTACGTGTGGCAGCGGCAGCGTGTTCCGCTCGGGACAGAGAGGTCTCGGGTTCGAATCCGACTGCCGTGTTATCGATCTTGTGCCCTTGGGAAAGGCACTTTACACGACTTTCCTCACTTTACTCAGGTTAAAATGAGTACCTAGCTTCGGCTAGGGCCGTCCCTCGGATAGGACGTTAAATGGAGGTCCCGTGTTTGGGGAGAGTAACACCCCAAGCGTTAAAGAACCCACCACATGTGCGATGGTGCGATGTGGGCGGATCAAACCATTCCGGCTAATATGGGGTAGGGAATCTCCCGAGCAGCCCTCGTAACCCCTGCTTCGCCTATCTATTGGGTCAGTTAGTCCTCACTCATAATGAGCAATTGGGCCGGTCTCAATCATGATGTTTCTGACCTAAGGCGAAGCGATGCTGTTACAGCTACAATATTACCGGTTGGGTGGCCTTCAGGTCTTGTTACGTGGTGACCGTTAAGTAAAAAAAAAGTTATGAATTGTGTTTTAAGTCGAGCTTAAGAACTTAACTTGAAGATCCTTTGACTAGTCAAGCTTCTTCACCATTCAAATACGCGTGCACAGTGATATGAGTTGTGAGTGATATGTCAAAGGTATAGGCCCCTGATGTTTCAACAGTTCTCTTCTCGACCATTGCATAGCCGAGGGAACTTGGACTTGGACCTAGACCACAATTCATCACTCGCACACGCGCACTCTGCATCGTAAGGTACCTTCTGTTGTTCCTCTGGACACAGAACCATGTACAAAAGACCCCATCGCAAGGTTGTGATCGTGGTCTCGATACCAGCAACAAACAGGTCCTGAATCATCCACACAATGTTCTCCTCTGTAAAGCAGTCGGTCTTCTCTTGGGTCTGTAGTTCGGTGAGGATTAGGTCGATGAAGTCTCGTGGATTCTCGTTGTCCAGGGTCTCGCGATGCTTTGTGATTTCTTGTCGAAGGAATTCGTGGACATCTTCAATGCACTCGAGAAGAATCCTGTTTGTTGAATTTACTGTAAAGGAAATTAATCAATATGATATCATGTAAAAAAAGTCCGGTATACAAACAACATCATTGCTGCGTCATTGTCGAACTGACAGGCAAATAAACTACAGCGAGGGTAACCAACTAAAAACCATTCATGAACAATATGTCTTTACATATCTAATATCCTAACCTGGGCACCATCCGATTACTACCAGGGTAAATAGTTAAGGTTCCCCGGTAGAAGTCGGATGGTACCCGAGCTAACAATAACCTACCTCCCGGTATGAACCGCAGAAAAGGAAATACTGTCATCAGCTGACTCGATCCGACGCTGGCGACCAACTTGTTGACGATCTTGGAAAGTTCGAGGAACTTTTCATCATCGTAGTCGTAACGTTTCCCGAACACCATGGAGCAGATGATGTTGGCGACTGACACAGTCAGGTTGTCGGTGATGTCACGTGGCTTTGCGTCCCCTTGCTCGGACAACTATACGGAAGTAGAAAGTACATGGTTCAGATTGTCTATATTCTGATGTCATGATTGTACAAATGTGTGAAAGGCCACATAAATCTGGAAATGAGAAAGACTGACGTGCTCACAACTCAAACCACTATCTCCTAATCGCCATTACTTTTGTGCGTGTTGTAACGTTATGAAAATCTTATTGTTCCCCTTCGAAATGCCGCCTAATTAATAAAGTGAGAATGTCAAATAAGATACCTTCAGGCAGAGCTGACGAGCCTCGTCTCTGATGTTCTCTTCCATACTGCCTGGTCCCATTCTCATTCCCAGGTTTCTCAGCGCACTGTAGGCAAACTTGCGTTTTTCTAGGTAGGCTTGGTTGAATTTTGATATCGCGATCTCTGTGAGATGTACGATGTCATATCCATATGTATATACGTCATGGATTGAAGTGAAGAACAGGAGGGTATGGTTACCATTGTTAAGTTAAGCATTGTTTGTAATGTGTCAGAATCGGACATTCGGTACAAAGGTACTAATCCATAGTACCGCGGTCCACGGTCGAACATTATAGGCACCCAAACAAAATAGGACTGGTGGCAGACGAAGGTGACTAAGAAATTTCTTTACAATCGTCATGTCGTAATATGCATCATCGAATGTTCTATAACATATGTAGTATAAACATTTCTCCCGGTACGAGCTAGCACCTGACTACATCGTTCAATTATAGCAGACCATCATCAGCTCCAAAACTCTACATATATACATGTAGTTGCAAGCTACGATGACTGCGAAAATTGGAGAGAAGAACACACGTACCTTTTCCAAAGCCAGATACTAGATTCAGCACATAGACGTTTGGCCTACTGGAGAAAGCATCCTTGTAGTCCACAAGCGCCTCTTTGATGGCCCGGTAGCCGTTCAGAACCACCACGTCCTCCATCCCCATTCGAACAGTGTACACGTCGCCATACTGCTTCCTCCACTCCGTAAGCTTCAGGTGGGGCGCTCGGCCGAGGGACAACAGGTGGCCGACAACAGGCCAGCTCCCTCTCGGTGACGGTGGGAGGTTCTTTCGTTGTTTGAAGAAGACGAGTAGGGTGAGGAAAATAACCCCAAACACCGCGATGGTGCGTATGGTGACTTCTGACCACAACGCAGAAAACATTTCCCTGTGTTTGAAAACAAATGGGAGGGGGTTGTACTATTGTTGCCTACATTTTTACACACTATGATTTTCAAAAAAATACAAGAACATTTTTAAGATGAAAGACAAATCTTTCTCACCTATGTGTAGCTGTTGTACACGTTCAGAAATATGAAGAATCTTGACGAAACGTTTAGGCAACTTCTTAGAGAGATTCTTGCTTGTTTCTCACCTCGTCTTTGCTGCTTGATTGACTCCGGATGCCAAAGGGGTCATGTGTACCGGTTGTACCAGGTTTAATGTCCTTGATCTTTTGACCTTGAAATGATCACACAATGGTTCTCAAAAAGTTTCCAGGGGCTCTTCAAAAAGCTCTGACGTTTGAAAATGCCAGTTGAGATCTCGATACGACATAAACGTACCTCAAAATAAACACAGAGGTACAGCTTATTTGAACTCTTTAAAAGCCTTCTCCACCACCTTCTCACGCGCTTCGTTTTGGCAGCAGTGATGCGTCCAATCGCCTTTCCTACTTGACTACCTGCCGTGCTGACCCCAACTGACCTCGAGGTAAACAATATTTTTGTTCCTTCCCTCCGTGCTAACAAAGGGAAACCCAATCTTCAACAAAGACTTGCTCCCGGCACCGTCTATGATGTATTTGCCGCGAAAGGCTATGGCTAAGAATCAAAGCACTCTGAGTATCAGGTATCTTTAAACGTAATGTCTAGACACTGTTAGGGGACTGCCATGGTCAGTGCTTGCGAGGATTGTTTTCATCGGTAATACACTTGGGCAATGGAGTGCGAGTAGGAAGGGAGGTAAAAATACCCTATTCAAGTTCAACTATCTCAAGTTATATACGCAAAATACTGTTACCGCTACCACTTTATATACTCACATTGACATTGTAAGTAAATTTGATGCCATTCTCGAATCATATTACTAACTTAAACAGAACAGTGAAATGCTATGCAGCAATTTTCAAAATGTTCATTTATTATGATTTTTGACAATGTAGGATTAAAGAAAGAACACGGAAGTAAGAGTTTTTAACATAGCTGACTAAAACAAGCATTGAGTCAAAAGTAGAAAGGAACAAAACGTAATCAAATTTTATGCATATCTCAGTAAACGTTACTACTAAATCCAGTTTTGAATAATCAATAATCATTGAATTTCTGATTAACGACGTCTACACACATTTTAGTGCACTCACAGCCCACTCAATCAGGTCAATAACTTTGTTCTTCATTTGGTATGTAATAAAATCATACTAACTGGCATTATTACTTATTACTTTGAAATTGACTATTACTTGTGGTATGTTTTAACAGTGAACGGCCACTAACTGATTGATATAATTTTATAATGACAATGTTGTCTTTAGAAATGCTTCCAAGAAACATTTCCTTTGACTTCCCTATCTATATTACTAAGCTAAATGTATCCGTACTTGCACCAAGGTGCAGTTAACATTTAGCGTTTGGTAATACACATGTTTACTTTTGGTGGGACCAAAGTGATTCCCAAGATACCATCGGTAGAAGGTACAGTGGCGCCCTCTGGCAACTTGAAGGTGAAGTGCTTCAGCATTGAAGAAAAGAGTAGAAAGAGCGACATCTTAGCCAGCTGCTCACCGAGGCAGACACGGCGGCCTGTAGAATAGGATAATGAGATAAAATTTATTTAAAAAAAAAAAACATTAAAATAATTTTGAATGTCATCAGTTTTTAGCTCTGTAGTTTAATTTCAAGAACACACTTCTAGTGGTTTTGTGGAACTTTGTGCTTAAAACCTCACCAGTAGAAAAAGGCATGAAGGATTCCGGCCTGGTAACCACCTTGCCGTCAGAGTCCAGGAACCTACGGGGGTCAAACTTCTTTGGGTCCGGCCAAAACTCCGGGTCCATGTTAGCTGACCACAGGTTGGGAAGAATCTATGAAGCGAATAGAAAGTTAACACATTTAGTTATAGCTTCCGGTGTCTGAGACGTAATGGTATGACATCATTTTTTTAAGCGCTTTAAGCCCATTATAAAGAGCTGATATGTTTATGATTACTCAATTGAAGCATCAAAAATCCTCACATCTATCACACTTATCAATGTTATTTACGACCCCTAAACGATCCCAAAGTTCCGAGTGCGCGTGTGTGATAGTGATGCATTACGGTGTCCAAATTGAGCGATCCACAACGAAGATAGGAATGATTTACAAAAAAACTCACCTGCGTTCCTGCTGGGATGTCATAGCCTCGGAAAGTCGTCTCCTCGTTCGGAGCATGAGGAAGATTGAGGGGAAGGATGGCCCTGATGCGCTGGATCTCCATGATAGTAGCCTCGGTATACGGGAGCTGGGACCTGTGGGCCAGGGTGGGCACGTCATGGTCTGTTCCCAGGACACTGTCCAGCTCAGCTTGGACCTGTAACATGTTTTTTTCTCATACGAATCAACAAGTTTTATTTCAGTGTCTACATATTTAATGTAACCGTGTAAGCCATCTTGGGTTCCAAGTACACATATATATAAGTTGTGAGTTGTCGTTAAGTAATAAGGTCAAACTGTAAAACTTGAAGAACCATTGATTAATGATTTGCGCACTCAGCACTGATGTACCTTCTGCTGTTTCTCTGGACACAGAACCATGTACAGAAGACCCCATCGCAGGGTGGTGACTGTGGTCTCTGTTCCAGCAACAAACGGGTCTAGTATTATATACTCATAATTCTCCTCGGTAAAGTAGTTGGTCTTCTCTTTGGTCTGTAGTTCGATGAGAAGGAGGTCGATGAAGTCTCGTGGATTCTCGTCGTCCAGGGTCTCGCGATGCCTTGTAATTTCTTGTCGAAGGAATGCGAGGATCTCGTTAGTGCATTCGACAAGAAGCCTGTTTGATGAGTTTACTGTGATGAAAAATGTAATTCAATATTACATCGTGCTGAAAACAAAAGTTCATGTAAACAACGTCATTGCTGTGTCTACAGCCCTGTTGGTGTTCCAGTGTTGCCGAAGTGGTGCTTCAGATTATATGAGCCATTATCAAACAATATCACCAACCACTCATAGACAAATGCCTTAAAATTGTCGACAATACCTGCCCTTAATCAAATACATGTATGTCACATGTATCAAAGTCCAATTATAAAGAAAAACGCGATTATAGATTGTTAAATTAATTTCTAACCTGTATAATTTGCGTTTCATTATGTACACCATTGTGTAAGCTACACGAATACTGAATATAATGGAAAGTGTCATCATTTCTTTTATTTCCAGAGGTAGGTGTAACTGACCACAAACGGTAAACGCTATCTTCAAACCCGTAATCGAGACAACATCGTGTCCAGTACAAATCATACAAAAGCCAGACGCAAGATCGTGATACTGTGCTGTACTGACACGTTAACAGTTTATGAACAAAACCTCATAAGAAATTCAATAACCTACCTCCCGGTATGAATCGTAGAAATGGATACACTGTCATCAGCTGACTCGATCCGAGTTGGGCGGCCAGCTTACTTATGATGTTGGACAATTCGAGGAACTTTTCATCATCGTAGTCGTAACGTTTCCCGAACACCATGGAGCAGATGATGTTGGCGACTGACACAGTCAGGTTGTCGGTGATGTCATTATCGGTGATGTCACGTGGATGTGCGTCAAATTGTTCTGACATCTATCAAAGTAAACACAACATAGGTCAAATTGTTCGTGCACCCATACCAGGCTTGTATTTATGTTAAGAATTATAAATGATTCCCATTGATTATGCAATTGGTAGCTGATCCATTTGCTTTGATTGTCTCAGTCGACCATCTTCTGTACCCAACTAGCGCAATTTCCTCAAGTTATGAAAGTCTAATCCAAGCATATAAGGCTACTGTATCGTTTACTCATTAACCATCTAAATGTGACAATGATTATATGATTTATGACCATTATTGTTAACCTTTACTTAGGTTCGTAATGCCGCAAGTATGAAATTATCATCATTTATGACTATGAAATTACAGTGTTTGTTATCTATTATCCAAATGAGGTCATCATTTGCATAATTTACGTAGCGGCATAACTCTCTTTCTCAGTTGCATTATAAATGTGACATGTCTAAAAGTCCTATCTATATTATACATAAATTGCAGCAGATATGAGTATTCGCAGAAACAGCACAAATTGCAGCAGATATGAGTATACGCAGAAACAGCACACAAGAAGCGGTCATACTCAACCAGCCACATTTTTGCAAACTATTAAACATTCTAACATTCCTGACCATGAGGACACATTCCTAAACAAATCCTAGCATTCTTGTAGACTGTACGCACTCAAAAACATTAGGCTCGACTCTGATAAAAACTACCTTCAGACAGAGCTGACGAGCCTCTTCCCTGATGTTCTCTTCCATACTGCCTGGTCCCATTCTCATTCCCAGGTTTCTCAGCGCACTGTGGGCAAACTTGCGTTTTTCCTTGTAGGCTTGGTTGAATTTTGAAAACGCGATATCTATGAGATAAATATTCGTATGTCTTGGATTAAACTAACTGAAAAACAAAATAATCTCCTGTATGACTCAACCATTATTCGTTTAGCATTGTTTGTAATGAACTGGCATATAGCGCCGATAAAAAGGGGCACTTCAAATAAGAACACTAAAGGTGCCTTAGAAATTCGGCAACCTTATGATAACAGCTTGCCTCCATATCAGCGTCATGAAATAACTTAGCCCACAGAATGTTCTGTAATACGGTTGCTTAACATTTCTCTCGGTGCTAGCTTTAATTAACGAACTACCTTATTTTACTAACAGGATAGCATCAGTTCAAAAACTGCAGGCTATGGTATGTGGTGACTACGAATAATGAGGAAAAGAACACACGTACTTTTTCCACACCCAGTTACTAGATTAATCACATAGACGTTTGGCCTGCTGGAGAAAGCATCCTTGTAGTCGACAAGTGCCTCTTTGATGGCCCGGTAGCCGTTCAGAACCACCACGTCTTCCATCCCCATTCGAACAGTGTACACGTCGCCATACTGCTTCCTCCACTCCGTAAGCTTCAGGTGGGGCGCTCGGCCGAGGGACAACAGGTGGCCGACAACAGGCCAGCTCCCACTCGGTGACGGTGGGAGGTTCTTACGTTGTTTAAAGAAGACGAGTAGGGTCAGGAAAATGACCCCAAACACCGCGATGGTGCGTATGGTGACTTCAGACCACAACGCAGAAAACATTTCCCTGTGTTTGAAAACAAATGGGAGGGGGTTGTACTATTGTTGCCTACATTTTTACACACTATGATTTTCAAAAAAATACAAGAACATTTTTAAGATGAAAGACAAATCTATCTCACCTATGTGTAGCTGTTGTACACGTTCAGAAATATGAAGAATCTTGACGAAACGTTTAGGCAACTTCTTAGAGAGATTCTTGCTTGTTTCTCACCTCGTCTTTGCTGCTTGATTGACTCCGGATGCCAAAGGGGTCATGTGTACCGGTTGTACCAGGTTTAATGTCCTTGATCTTTTGACCTTGAAATGATCACACAATGGTTCTCAAAAAGTTTCCAGGGGCTCTTCAAAAAGCTCTGACGTTTGAAAATGCCAGTTGAGATCTCGATACGACATAAACGTACCTCAAAATAAACACAGTGACAGAGGTACAGCTTATTTGAATTCTTTAAAAGCCTTCTCCACCACCTTCTCATGCGCTTCGTTTTGGCAGCAGTGATGCGTCCAATCGCCTTTCCTACCTGACTACCTGCCGTGCTGACCCCAACTGACCTCGAGGTAAACAATATTTTTGTTCCTTCCCTCCGTGCTAACAAAGGGAAACCCAATCTTCAACAAAGACTTGCTCTCTGGCATCCGATCATCTGGCGTATTTGCCGCGAAAGGCAACGCAAGCCTATGGCTAAGAATCAAAGCGCTCTGAGTATCAGGTATCTTTAAACGTAATGTCTAGACACTGTTAGGGGACTGCCATGGTCTGAGTGCTTGCGAGGATTGTTTTCATCGGTAATGCACTTGGGCAATGGAGTGCGAGTAGGAAGGGAGGTAAAAATACCCTATTCAAATTCAACTATCTCAAGTTATATACGCAAAATTACTGTTACCGCTACCACTTTATATACTCACATTGACATTGTAAGTAAATTTGATGCCATTCTCTAATCATATTACTAACTTAAACAGAACAGTGAAATGCTATGCAGCAATTTTCAAAATGTTCATTTATTATGATTTTTTGACAATGTAGGATTAAAGAAAGAACACGGAAGTAAGAGTTTTTAACATAGTTGACTAAAACAAGCATTGAGTCAAAAGTAGAAAGGAACAAAACGTAATCAAATTTTATGCACATCTCAGTAAACGTTACTACTAAATCCAGTTTTGAATAATCAATAATCATTGAATTTCTGATTAACGACGTCTACACACATTTAGTGCACTCACAGCCCACTCAATCAGATCAATAACTTTGTTCTCCATTTGGTATGTAATAAAATCATACTAACTGGCATTATTACTTATTACTTTGAAATTGATTATTACTTGTGGTATGTTTTAACAGTGAACGGACTTTTAATGGCCACTAACTGATTGATATAATTTTACAATGTTGTCTTTAGAAATGCTTCCAAGAAACATTTCCTTTGACTTCCCTATCTATATTACTAAGCTAAATGTATCCGTACTTCCACCAAGGTGCAGTTAACATTTAGCGTTTGGTAATACACATGTTTACTTTTGGTGGGACCAAAGTGATTCCCAAGATACCATCGGTAGAAGGTATAGTGGCGCCCTCTGGCAACTTGAAGGTGAAGTGCTTCAGCATTGAATTAAAGAGTAGAAAGAGCGACATCTTAGCCAGCTGCTCACCGAGGCAGACACGGCGGCCTGTAGAATAGGATAATGAGATAAAATTTATCTTTAAAAAAAGACATTAAAATAATTTTGAATGTCATCAGTTTTTAGCTCTGTAGTTTGATTTCAAGAACACACTTCTAGTGGTTTTGTGGAACTTTGTGCTTAAAACCTCACCAGTAGAAAAAGGCAGGAAGGATTCCGGCCTGGTAACCACCTTGCCGTCAGAGTCCAGGAACCTTCGGGGGTCAAACTTCGCTGGGTCCGGCCAAAACTCCGGGTCCATGTTAGCTGACCACAGGTTGGGAAGAATCTATGAAGCGAATAGGGAGTTAACACATTTAGTTATAGCTTCCGGTGTCTGAGCCGTAATGGTATGACTGTGGAAACATCATTTTGTGATTTAAGCCCATTATAAAGAGTTGATATGTTTATGATTACTCAATTGAAACATGAAAAATTCTCACATCTACCTAACTTATCAACGACCCATGAACGACTCCCAAAGTTCAAAATGCGCATGTGCGAGTAATGCATTGCGGTGTAGGTCAAAGTTCAGCGAGCGATTAATAAATCTGTCACCTGCGTTCCTGCAGGGATATCGTAGCCTCGGAAAGTCGTATCCTCGTTCGGGGCGTGAGGAAGATTAAGGGGGAAGATGGCCCTGATGCGCTGGATCTCCATGATAGTAGCCTCGGTATACGGGAGCTGGGACCTGTGGGCCAGGGTGGGCACGCCATGGTCTGTACCCAGGACACTGTCCAGCTCAGCTTGGACCTGTAACAAATTTGTCTAATACAAATCAACAAGTTTTATTTCAGTGTCTACATATCTAATGTAACCGTGTAAGCTATCTTGAGTTCCGAGTGCAAACAATCATGATTTTGTTTTAAATGATAATGGCCAAAGTCACTGAAGCCGAATGCAGCTCTCTATAGGGGAACAGGACTTTGCGTACACATCGAGATAATTGGGAACTCAGCACTGTGACGTACCTTCTGCTGCTCTTCTGGACACAGAACCATGTACAGAAGACCCCATTGCAAGGTTGTGACTGTGGTCTCCGTTCCAGCAATAAATAGGTCTTGGAGTATCCACTCAATATTCTCCTCTGTAAAGTCGGTCTTCCCATGAGTCTGTAGTTCGATGAGAAGGAGGTCGATGAAGTCTCGTGGATTGTCGTGGTCCAGAGTCTCGCGATGCCTTGTAATTTCTTGTCGAAGGAATGCGAGGACCTCGTTAGTGAACTCAACAAGAATCCTGTTTGATGAGTTTACTGTAAAGAAAATGTCATTCAATATCACATCGTGCAGAAAACAACAATCCATGTTGTTAAATCAGTTGGTATCCCGGTGTTGACAGTGGTGTTTCGGAAACTGAAAGATTATCTGAACCCTTTGAAGAGCCATTATCAAGTAAACACCCCATAGAATAATGCCTTAAATTGTCCACAAAAACCTGAATTAAATACCTGCCCATAATCAAATATATGTATGTCACGTGTATTCAATCTCTATTAACAAAAAACCCCTAGTCTGCCTAAGCTACACGAATACTGAATATGATAGAAAGCCATCGTTTCTTTTTAGTTCCAGAGCAAGGGGTAAGTTACCTCAAACCTACCCCCTCTTCTCCCATATGGGAAATGCTATCTGCAACTCCGAAATTAAGACAATACCATACCCAGGACAAATAATACAAAGGCCAGACGCATGATCTTGATTATGTGCTGAAATGTCAACCAAGTATGAACATAACGTCATTAGAAATTCAATGACCTACCTCCCGGTATGAATCGCAGATAAGGAAAGACAGACATTAGTTGACTTGATCCTACTTGGGCGACCAGCGTATTAACGATCTTGGACAGTTCGAGGAACTTTTCATCATCATAGTCGTAACGTTTCCCGAACACCATGGAGCAGATGATGTTGGCGACTGACACAGTCAGGTTGTCGGCGATGTCACGTGGCTGTGCGTCCCTTTGTTCTGACAACTATCAAAGTAAACACAACATGGATGAAATTGTTCGTTCACTCATACCAAGATTGTGTTTATGTCAAACAAGTTAAAACTTTTAAATCATTTCCATTGATTATGCAATTGGGGTACCATTTGCATTAATTGCCTCAGTCGATCATCTTCTCTGCCCAACTAGCGAGAGTTCTTTAAGTTATGAAAGTTTAATCTTAGCAAAAAGGCTACTGTATCGTTTCCTCATAAATCATCTAAATGTGACCATCATTTGCATGATTTAATCCCTATAATGTTAACCTTTGCTTAGCTTTGTGATACCGCAAGTATGAAACTGTCATCATTTACTTCAATTAAATTATAGTATTTGTTATCTATTATCCAAATGAGATCATCATTTGCATGATTTAGATGTAATGACATTACTCTCCGTCTCAGTTATATTATAAATAAGACATGTATAAAAGTCCTATCTATACATGAACTGCTGCAGATATGCGTATTCGCAGAAACAGCACACAAGATGCGGTCATGCTCAACCAGCCACATTTTGCGAACCTATTGAACATTCTAGCATTCCTTAGGACACATTGCTAATCAATTCATAGCATTCTTGTAGACTGTACACACAAGACGTCGCGAAAACTACCTTCAGACAGAGCTGACGAGCCTCGTCTCTGATGTTCTCTTCCATACTGCCTGGTCCCATTCTCATTCCCAGTTGTCTCAGCGCACTGTAGGCAAACTTGCGTTTTTCTTTGTAGGCTTGGTTGAACTTCGAAAACGCGATATCTGTGAGACAAATGTACGGATTTCATGGATTGAACTGAGAAACAAAACGGTCTCTTGTATGTCTTAACCATTGTTTGTTTAGTGTTGCTTGTAATGTACGGATATATAGCGCCGCTGTTTATTTTGAATACTATTAGGCACCCAAACAAAAGAACGTTTTTTGAAAGAACGGTTGGCACACTAAAAGCGACTAAGAGATTCGGCAACGTTATGGTGACAGTTTGACGGCTCCTTATAATTAGAAGCGCCATAAGGCAATTTACACCATAAAATGTTCTATGATACGGTTACTTACACATTTCTCTCGGTACTTGCGTTAAGTACAGAACTACCTTATTTTACTAACAGGATATCATCCATTAAAAAACTGCAAGCTATGGTATGATGGTGAATACGAAAATGGAAGAGGAGCACACACACTTTTTCCAGAGCCAGATACTATATTCAGCACATAGTTGTTTGGCCTGCTGGAGAAAGCGTCCTTGTAGTCGACAAGCGCCTCTTTGATGGCCCGGTAGCCGTTCAGAACCACCACGTCTTCCATCCCCATTCGAACAGTGTACACGTCGCCATACTGCTTCCTCCACTCCGTAAGCTTCAGGTGGGGCGCTCGGCCGAGGGACAACAGGTGGCCGACAACAGGCCAGCTCCCACTCGGTGACGGTGGGAGGTTCTTACGTCGTTTGAGGAAGACGAGTAGGGTGAGGAAAATAACCCAAAACAACGCGATGGAGCGGATGGAGACTTCTGACAACAACGCAGCAAACATTGTCCTGTGTTTGGAAGCAAATGGGAGGGGGTTGTACTATTGTTGCCTACATTTTTACACACTATGATTCTAAAAAAATTACAAGAACATTTAAGATGAAAGACAAATCTATCTCACCTATGTATAGCTGTTGTACACGTTCATAAATATGAAGAATCTTGACGAAACGTTTAGGCAACTTCTTAGAGAGATTCTTGCTTGTTTCTCACCGCGTCTTTGCTGCTTGATTGACTCCGGATGCCAAAGGGATCATGTGTACTGGTTGTACCAGGTTTCATGTCCTTGATCTTTTGACCTTGAAATGATCTAACAATGGTTCTCAAAAAGTCTCCAGGGGCTCTTAAAAAAAGGTTTGACGTTTGAAAATGTCAGTTGATAACTCGACACGACATCTTGAAATTTCATGAACCTACCTCAAAATAAACACCGAGGTACAGTTTATTTGAATTCATTAAAAGCCTTCTCCACCACCTTCTCACACGCTTCGTTTGGGCAGCAGTGATGCGTCCAATCACCTTCCCAACCTGACAACCTACCATGCTGACCCCATCTGACCTCGAGGGAAACAATATTTTTGTTCCTTTCCTTCGGTTGAAAGGAAACACGATATTTTACAAAGACATCACTGGCATTACTAGACGGTTCATTTTCAGTAAGAGCAAGGCGAGGGCTTATGGCAATAGGACTATCAATTGTCTTCTAAACTATCTTCTAAGCATTCTGGCGTTTGTAGTTTGGTCAGGCACATCGCCATAGAAAGCATTCTGTATGGGCGCTGACCTGGTCGATGCTCTTGAGGATTGCATATGCATGTACCAGTACAATATTTGGGCAATGGGACTCAAGTGGGGTAGGATGTAAAAACACCATATTCATGTTCTACTATCTGAAGTTCACAATAGTTTTGTCATCGCTATCGATTTATGGTATAGATCATAATATAACATTGACACTTTGAGTGAAGTTTGGTGCCTGCGTTCATTCATTTTATTAGAAGAGTTTTTAACATGTAGCTGGCTGAGAGAGGCTTTAAAGAGCTTTGTGACTTTCTCGTTTCAATCTCAGAGGTATCAGAAATTTTTCGTTTTAATACCAGATTTACAGATACCTACATGCATGGTATTAATACCCGAGGTGGTCACAATTGTATCTATGTATAGTCGCACCAACAAATTTATGTTTATCTTGGTAATTGTTATTAGTGATTGTTCTCTACAGTAGGCCGAGGTTGTGCAATATGACATATATGTCCTTGAAATATACGTACAGATATGTGTTTGCTGATTAATACAAATATACATATATTTACCATTTAGCGACGAGGAAAGCTAGGACTGGACTTGATACACATTTGTCAGGACGAGGTGTCAGAGACGCTCATCCGTCGTAAACGACGGGAGAACCACGACGACGACAACGGCGACCTTTCAGTTGGCATAATGTCAATATTTATGATATCTAAAGGTAACACAGCCTTCTTGAATACAGGTATTGTGTATTGTAAGCAAATATCTGTTTTAAAACACAAATTGCGTTGAGACATGAATCCCTAGCATTTGGTGATGCACATGTTTACTTTTGGTGGGACCAAAGTGATTCCCGTGATACCATCTGTCGAAGGTGCAGCCGCGCCCTCTGGCAACTTGAAGGTGAAGTGCTTCAGGAGGGAAGAAAAGAGCAGAAAGAGCTCCATCTTAGCCAGCTGCTCACCGAGGCAAACACGGCGGCCTGTAGATAAAAAGAAGAAGAAAAAAATGAATCAAAACGACAATCAAAACATTGTCGATTACAACATTTATTGTTTTGGTTCATGTCTTAATAATAGTTTATGGTTCTTAAACATAAATACTTCTGGTGGCTTTGTTGGACTTTGCAAAACTCACCTGTAGAAAAAGGCATGAAGGATTCCGGCCTGGTAACCAGTTTAACGTCAGAGTCCAGGAATCTACGGGGGTCAAACTTCTCTGGGTCCGGCCAGTATTCTGGGTCCATATTAGCTGACCACAGGTTGGGAAAAACCTTTAAAGCAAAATAGACAGTAAAAGAATTTGCAACTGCCATTATCTGCACTGTAATAGCATGTCTTTGGAATATCATTGCGCGATTGTAGTCCATTTTAAAGACCTGATTCGTCTATGATTATTCATTTCAAATGTGAAGAACAAATCCCCATATCTACATCACTTACCAACGATCAATCCGTTCCGAGCGCGCATTTGTGAGTGATGCATTGTGGTTCAAGTCAATGTTCAGCAAAACTCAACGAAAATCGCAACTGTGGTATTATTAAATTGAAAGGAATAAACAGACTCTTGTCGCGCGAATGTTGTTTTATTTCCATCCAGTTTTGGTAACCGCCTGTCATCTTCCTAAGAGCAATTCTGATTGGTTTAGATTGCAATGCAGCAGTAGGTATCGCTAGCACGTCACCGGAACGTACTGCGCCTGCGCGCACCCTGGTGTTTTGGGGCTTGGTTTGGTCAACGTTGCATTGAAATCCCGCTTGTTGCACAGTATAT